>NC_091387.1:8607926-8872926 GCF_038502225.1 Cherax quadricarinatus
TTCAGGACTGTTTTCTGAAACAGAGTGTAACTGAACCTACCAGGGGTAATAATTTGCTAGACCTAGTCTTGTCAAATAAGGAAACACTAGTGAATAATCTGGAGATCACTGAAGAGCTTGGCGCAAGTGATCACAAATCCATCACCTTTAGCATTAATTGGGAATGCAAGAATAATGATAATACAGTAAAAATCCCCGATTTTCGTTCTGCCGATTATAATGGACTTAGGGAACATCTGTCTAATCTTGATTGGGGTTATCTAGCTAATGATTTTATTGACAATAATCCTACTTATGAATAAGAACATAAGAACATAAGAAAGGAGGAACACTGCAGCAGGCCTGTTGGCCCATACTAGGCAGGTCCTTTACAATTCATCCCACTAACAAACATTTGACCCACCCAATTTTCAATGCTACCCAAGAAATAAGCTCTGATGTGCAAGTCCCACTCAAATCCAACCCCTCCCACTCATGTACTTATCCAACCTAAATTTGAAACTACCCAAAGTCCTAGCCTCAATAACCCAACTAGGTAGACTGTTCCACTCATCAACTACCCTATTTCCAAACCAATACTTGCCTATGTCCTTTCTAAATCTAAACTTATCTAATTTAAATCCATTACTGCGGGTTCTCTCTTGGAGAGATATCCTCAAGACCTTGTTAATATCCCCTTTATTAATACCTATCTTCCACTTATACACTTCGATCAGGTCTCCCCTCATTCTTCGTCTAACAAGTGAATGTAACTTAAGAGTCTTCAGTCTTTCTTCATAAGGAAGATTTCTAATGCTATGTATTAATTTAGTCATCCTACGCTGAATGTTTTCTAACGAATTTATGTCCATTCTGTAATATGGAGACCAGAATTGAGCTGCATAATCTAGGTGAGGCCTTACTAATGATGTATAAAGCTGCAGTATGACCTCTGGACTTCTGTTGCTTACACTTCTTGATATAAATCCCAGTAATCTATTTGCCTTATTACGTACGCTTAGGCATTGCTGTCTTGGTTTAAGGTTGCTGCTTACCATAACCCCCAAGTCCTTTTCGCAATCTGTATGGTTAAGTTCTACATTATTTAACTTATAAGTGCTAGGGTTATGGACACTCCCGAGCTTCAGAACCTTGCATTTATCTACATTGAACTGCATCTGCCACTTTTCTGACCAAGAGTAGAGTTTGTCTAAATCCTCCTGAAGTTCCCTAACATCTACGTTTGAATCAATTATCCTACCTATCTTCGTGTCATCAGCGAATTTGCTCATATCACTAGTAATTCCTTCATCAAGATCATTGATATATATTATAAACAACAACGGGCCCAAGACTGATCCCTGTGGAACGCCACTTGTTACTGATCCCCACTCGGATTTAACCCCATTTATGGACACTCTTTGCTTCCTGTCTGTGAGCCATGATTCGATCCACGAGAGCACCCTTCCCCCAATGCCATGAGCTGCTACTTTCTTCAACAGTCTTTGGTGCGGAACTCTATCAAATGCCTTACTAAAATCTAAGTAAATAATATCAAATTCTTTGTCGTGGTCAACAGCCTCAAAAGCTTTACTGAAGAAAGTTAATAAATTAGTTAGACAAGACCGGCCTCTTGTGAATCCATGCTGAGTATCATTAATCAAGCTATGCTTATCGAGATGGCTTCTTATAATCTCAGCTATAATTGACTCTAGTAATTTGCCTACAATTGAGGTCAGGCTTATTGGGCGGTAATTTGACGGTAACGACTTGTCCCCTGTTTTAAAAATAGGAATTACATTAGCCATCTTCCACATATCAGACACTGCACCTGTTTGAAGAGATAAATTAAAAATATTAGTTAATGGTTCACAGACTTCCATTTTGCATTCCTTTAGAACCCTTGAAAAAACCTCATCAGGACCCGGTGACTTATTTTGCTTCAGTCGGTCTATCTGCTTCACAACCATTTCACTAGTGACTGTGATGTTACATAATTTATCTTCTTCTGATCCACTATAAAAATTAATTACCGGAATATTATTAGTGTCTTCCTGTGTAAAAACCGAGAGAAAATAATTATTTAAAATCGAGCACATTTCATTCTCTTTGTCAGTAAGATGCCCATAGTTATTTTTAAGGGGACCTATCTTATCTCTGACTTTTGTTCTATATACCTGGAAAAAACTTTTTGGGTTAGTTTTAGAATCCCTAGCAACTTTAATTTCATAGTCCCTTTTAGCTTTTCTTATCCCCTTTTTAATGTCCCTCTTAGTGTCAATATACTGATTCATAAGATGACCCTCGCCTCTTTTGATACGCCTATAAATTCCTTTCTTATGCCCTAGTAGATATTTCAGCCTATTATTCATCCATTTTGGGTCATTTCTATTTGATCTAATTTCTTTATAAGGGATAAATGTTCTTTGAGCAGCATGTATTGTGTTCAGAAAACTGTCATATTGATAGCTCTCTTCGTTACCCCAGTCAACAGATGATAAGTGTTCTCTAAGCCCATCGTAATCTGCTAAGCGAAAATCTGGGACTGTTACTGAGTTATCCCTACTATCATACTTCCATTCAATTCTAAATGTAATTGATTTGTGGTCGCTAGCACCCAGTTCTTCTGAAACTTCTAAATTATTAACAAGGGATTCATTGTTTGCCAGAACTAAGTCAAGCAGGTTATTACCCCTTGTAGGTTCTGTCACAAACTGCTTCAGAAAACAATCCTGAACTACTTCTAAGAAGTCGTATGATTCTAAATTCCCAGTCAAGAAATTCCAATCAATATGACTAAAGTTAAAGTCTCCTAGAATTACTACATTATCGTGCCTTGTGGCCCTAACAATTTCCTCCCATAGTAGTCTTCCCTGGTCCCTATCTAAATTTGGGGGACGGTATATCACACCTAAAGTTAATTTTTCATGCCCCTCTGAGAATTCTATCCAAACAGACTCTGTATGTGTTACTTCAGACTTAATACCCGTTTTAATGCAACAGTTCAAGCGATCTCGGACATACAATGCCACCCCACCCCCCTTCCCGATACTTCTATCTACTTGGAACAATTTGAAACCCTGAATGTGACATTCTGCAGGCATGTCCCGACTTTTTGAATTAAACCACGTCTCAGTAATGGCAAATACATCTATGTTACCTGCACTAGCAACTAGTCTCAACTCGTCCATCTTATTCCTAGCACTGCGACTATTTGTGTAATATATACTTAAGGACCCTCCTTTCTCTTTATCATTCCTGCTCCTTTCTGTTATTCCACTAAACCTATTACTGTCCTTGTCAATTAGTGCCACTGGCTTTCCGATATCCACCTCATTTTGCCTATTACTAGTTCTCCTAGTACTCATATTACTACCCTGAGACTTCACAGTTTTCCCGCAGAAACCCATACCACTAACTATTCCTAGTTTAAAGACCTAACAGCTCCCTCCACTGCGTTGGCCAGTGCTCCCACCCCACACCTAGATAAGTGAACCCCATCCCTGGCATACATGTCATTTCTGCCATAGAAGAGGTCCCAGTTGTCAATGAATGTCACCGCATTTTCCTTACAGTATTTGTCCAGCCAGCAATTGACACCAATTGCTCTGGACAACCATTCATTACCAACACCTCTTCTTGGCAAAATGCCACATATAACAGGGCGCCCCCCCTTCTTCCTAATCATGTCTATAGCTGTCCTGAACTTTCTAACTAAATCCTCACTTCTACGCTTGCCTACATCATTGCCTCCAGCACTGAGGCAAATAATAGGATTGATCCCATTACCGTTCATGATGTTGTCAAGCCGGCTAACAATGTCCTCCATCCCAGCCCCAGGAAAGCATACCCTTTGTCTCCTACTCCTGTCCTTCAAGCAGAATGCCCTATCCATGTATCTAACCTGGCTATCCCCAACAACAACAATATTCTTACCTTCCTTGTTGTCGTTCGTCGTGACGATCCCAGTAGTAGACTCACATTCGTCGGGTAGCACCGAGAATGCGTTGGAGGTTTCCACGGGAGTTTCCACAGCAGTCTCTTTCTTCTTCATCGTTTCTGGCTTTCCATTCGTCTTCTTGATCGTCAACTTCGTCGTCCCCTGCTGTCCAGCCACTGACCACGATCCCTTCTTGACCTGAGGACTCGAAACAGGAGGACTACTACGAATCCTCTTGTTTTCCTCGGTCAATCGCCGTATCTCCATCTTCGCTGCCCTCAATTCTTCCTTAAGTTGCTGGTAAAGTTGCTCGATGGAGGGCATCTTGGTTCAGTCCACGGGAGCAAACAAGACACTTCTTCACAGAGTTAAGTATAGGTCAGCACTCAAAGTACAGGTCACCACTCAAGAGCACACAAACAGGTCTTCACAGAGCTAAGTACACGTCACCACTGGTTAAGTACACGTCACCACTGACTAAGTACACGTCACCACTGACTAAGTACACGTCAACACCTCACAATAGACTCTTAAGAAAAGTGGCAGCTCATGGTATAGGAGGTAAAGTTCTAGCATGGATTGACTTACCAATAGAAAGCAGAGAGTTACCATTAATGGAGTGAAATCTGAATGGGGATTAGTCACTAGTGGCGTTCCACAAGGATCAGTTTTAGGCCCTCTCTTGTTCATAATTTACATTAATGACCTTGATGAAGGGATTACTAGTGACATGAGTAAGTTTGCTGATGATACAAAGATAGGCCGTATAATTCACTCTGAGGAGGATATCAATGAACTCCAGGACGATTTGAACAAATTAATGTCTTGGTCTGAGAAATGGCAGATGAAGTTTAATGTGGATAAGTGTAAGGTACTTGCCCTTGGTAATGAAAATAACCCTCGAAGCTATAATCTAGGTGAGGTAGAGCTTGGTCATACAGAATGTGAAAAAGACTTGGGAGTCATGGTAAGCAGAAATCTAAAGCCAAGACAGCAGTGCCTCAGTGTGCGCAACAAGGCCAACAGATTACTTGGATTTATCTCAAGAAGTATAAGTAACAGAAGTCCAAAAGTTATTTTACAGCTCTATACATCACTAGTGAGGCCTCATTTAGATTATGCTGCTCAGTTTTGGTCCCCTTACTACAGGATGGACATAGACTCATTAGAGAACATACAGAGAAGAATGACTAAAATGATTTACTGTGTAAGGAACCTCCCGTATGAAGATAGACTTAAAGCCTTAAATCTCCACTCTCTGGAGAGGCGTAGAATGAGGGGAGATATCATTGAAGTGTATAAGTGGATGACGGGCATAAACAAGGGAGACATTAATAAAGTACTGAGGGTGTCGAACCAGGTAAGAACCAGGAATAATGGATTTAAGTTGGATAAATTTAGATTTAGAAAGGACATAGGTAAGTACTGGTTTTCTAACAGAGTAGCTTTAGGTAGATGTCGTTTTGATAAGGACCTGCCTCGTATGGGCCAGTAGGCCTTCTGCAGTGTTCCTACATTCTTATGTTCTTATGCGTGGAACAGTCTTCCCAGTGGGGTGATAGAGGCTAGGACCTTGGGTAGCTTTAAGAAGAGACTGGACAAATATATGAGCAGGAGGGGCTGGGTTTGATTGGTGTTGGGGTTTGTGCGGGAGTTGTTTCTTGAGTAGCTTTAGGTAGATGTCGTTTTGATAAGGACCTGCCTCGTATGGGCCAGTAGGCCTTCTGCAGTGTTCCTACATTCTTATGTTCTTATGTTCTTATTTACTGTGTAAGGAACCTCCCGTATGAAGATAGACTTAAAGCCTTAAATCTCCACTCTCTGGAGAGGCGTAGAATGAGGGGAGATATCGTTGAAGTGTATAAGTGGATGACGGGCATAAACAAGGGAGACATTAATAAAGTACTGAGGGTGTCGAACCAGGTAAGAACCAGGAATAATGGATTTAAGTTGGATAAATTTAGATTTAGAAAGGACATAGGTAAGTACTGGTTTTCTAACAGAGTTGTAGATGCGTGGAACAGTCTTCCCAGTGGGGTGATAGAGGCTAGGACCTTGGGTAGCTTTAAGAAGAGACTGGACAAATATATGAGTGGGAGGGGCTGGGTTTGATTGGTGTTGGGGGGTGCGGGAGTTGTTTCTTGAGTAGCTTTAGGTAGATGTCGTTTTGATAAGGACCTGTCTCGTATGGGCCAGTAGGCCTTCTGCAGTGTTCCTACATTCTTATGTTCTTATGTTGTTAGACGAAGAATGAGGGGAGACCTGATCGAAGTGTATAAGTGGAAGATAGGTATTAATAAGGGGGATATTAACAAGGTCTTGAGGATATCTCTCCAAGAGAGAACCCGCAGTAATGGATTTAAATTGGATAAGTTTAGATTTAGAAAGGACATAGGAAAGTATTGGTTTGGAAATAGGGTAGTTGATGAGTGGAACAGTCTACCTAGTTGGGTTATTGAGGCTAGGACTTTGGGTAGTTTCAAATTTAGGTTGGATAAGTACATGAGTGGGAGGGGTTGGATTTGAGTGGGACTTGCACATAAGAGCTTATTTCTTGGGTAGCATTGAAAATTGGGTTGGTTAAATGCTTGCTAGTGGGATGAATTGTAAAGGACCTGCCTAGTATGGGCCAACAGGCCTGCTGCAGTGTTCCTCCTTTCTTATGTTCTTATGTTCTTATAAGTAACAGAAGTCCAAAAGTTATTTTGCAGCTCTATACATCACTAGTGAGGCCTCATTTAGATTATGCTGCTCAGTTTTGGTCCCCTTACTACAGGATGGACATAGACTCATTAGAGAACATACAGAGAAGAATGACTAAAATGATTTACTGTGTAAGGAACCTCCCGTATGAAGATAGACTTAAAGCCTTCAATCTCCACTCTCTGGAGAGGCGTAGAATGAGGGGAGATATCATTGAAGTGTATAAGTGGATGACGGGCATAAACAAGGGAGACAATAAAGTACTGAGGGTGTCGAACCAGGTAAGAACCAGAAATAATGGATATAAGTTGGATAAATTTAGATTTAGAAAGGACATAGGTAAGTACTGGTTTTCTAACAGAGTTGTAGATGCGTGGAACAGTCTTCCCAGTGGGGTGATAGAGGCTAGGACCTTGGGTAGCTTTAAGAAGAGACTGGACAAATATATGAGTGGGAGGGGCTGGGTTTGATTGGTTTCAAGGGGTACGGGAGTTATTTCTTGAGTAGCTTTAGGTAGATGTCGTTTTGATAAGGACCTGCCTCGTATGGGCCAGTAGGCCTTCTGCAGTGTTCCTACATTCTTATGTTCTTCTACTACTATCGCCACCTCTCTCTCGGTGACACCTCTCTCCCGGTGACACCTCTCACTCTCCTATATATACTGGCTTCCATGATCATTTTAATTATTAGTATCACCATTCGTGGACCTTCAAGACATCGTAAGTCCCTCTCTGTATAAGTTGTTTATGTACTGTAGATAAATGGTTCAGAGAACCGACTTGGGTAACACTTGGGTAGGTTTATTGTAGAGATGTTTCGCCAACCAGTCCAATACAGAAGGAATTTGAGGTAATCAGTCCCTCAGCCTGTTATCAGTCTTTGTATTGGAAGCCACTGGTTGACGAAACATATCGTTCCGTCCATTATTATTATTGTTTTTCTGGCAGTTTAATGTGACCCTTTATTGACAACGTTTCGGCCACACAGTGGCTTTTTTCAAATCACTGACTGTGTGGACGAAACGTTGTCAACAAAGGATCACATTAAACTGCACATGTATTTATGTTTCCATTGTGTCGGTATTTTATACCATTTATTTTCATTATTATTTTTCTCAAATGAATGTCTGGTAGGAGGAAGGAGGATCGAGTTTCCAGTTCTTGCACTGAGCAACTCATGATAGTTTAGCGCTTCATACCAGTGTGATAATTGCTTCATTTTGTAGACGTATGGGAGGGTGATTAATTGGGGTTACAGCCTATCGTGTACACGAGTTATTACGCTTGTAATTATCAATTACATAATAGGGTAAACTAATGTACGAAAATAAGGTCGGTCCGTGGCCTGGTAGGTAAAGATCTTGCTTCACACGCTCAGAGTAAGTTTATTCAGGTATACACAAATACAGTTACATAGAATTATCATACATAGCAGCATGTGTGTAGAGAACCTGGTCCTTTTACCTTATTATAATATAAAAGTTAGAGTGTCTTATTCTATAATGGAGATAACATCTTATTATCATACTAAAAAGACTATCTACTACACGAGGGTCATTAAGACTATCTACTACACGAGGGTCATTAAGACTATCTACACGAGGGTCATTAAGACTACTACACGAGGGTTATTAAGACTATCTACTACACGAGGGTTATTAAGACTATCTACTACACGAGGGTTATTAAGACTATCTACTACACGAGGGTTGTAATAAAGTTGGTAGAATTACCGACAATATGTAAAGTAAAAGGACACAAGTGCAACTAATGTGACATTTATTGTAGTAACGTTTCGCTCTCCAGGAGCTTTATCATGGCTTGATAAAGCTCCTGGAGAGCGAAACGTTGCTACAATAAATGTCACATTAGTTGCACTTGTGTCCTTTTACTTTACACGAGGGTTATTAAGACTATCTACTACACGAGGGTTATTAAGACTACTACACGAGGGTTATTAAGACTACTACACGAGGGTCATTAAGACTATCTGCTACACGAGGGTCATTAAGACTATCTACTACACGAGGGTCATTAAGACTATCTACTACACGAGGGTCATTAAGACTATCTACTACACGAGGGTCATTAAGACTATCTACTACACGAGGGTCATTAAGACTATCTACTACACGAGGGTCATTAAGACTATCTACACGAGGGTCATTAAGACTATCTGCTACACGAGGGTCATTAAGACTATCTACTACACGAGGGTCATTAAGACTATCTACTACACGAGGGTCATTAAGACTATCTACTACACGAGGGTCATTAAGACTATCTACTACACGAGGGTCATTAAGACTATCTACTACACGAGGGTCATTACTAGGAATAAGGTAAAATTTACACGTATGTTAGCTAAAAAATAGAAAATCATTCCCCTCCCTTTCTGTAGCTACATTCATCAGACACCTTTTGGCAGTCTTCTTGAACTGGTTCATGCAATGACTGGCTTTGACCATACCCTCGGCCGGGATTGAACCCGCGGTCATAGAGTCTCAAAACTCCAGCCCGTCGCGTTTTGAGACTCTATGACCGCGGATTCAATCCCGGCCGCGGGTATGGTTTATTTGCAATCGTGTCATTACGATTTCTTAAGTCACTGGCTTTGACATGTGCAGGCAGTCTGTTCCATTCCTTTATTGCTGTACAATAAAGTGTTTGAAGCCTGGCCACTGTCTGTGGGTACTACTAAGTTGTGCTCTCTCTCCTGGTTCGATTCCCGGCAAGAGTAGAAACATTGGACGTGTTTCCTTACGCCTGTTGTCCTGTTCACTAGCAGTCAGTAGGTACCTGGGGTACCTACTTAGTCTATGACATACCCGTGTCCGGGTTGCAACTTTAAAGTGTTCTAGGTTAGTACTGATATTGGAATTTATTGTTCGTGATGGATCAGGGCCTGATCAACCAATCTGTACTGTACCCTGTGGAACGGAGTTTTTCACTGTAGCCGCCACTGACTTTACTGTTACTGTTATTCCTTTACCACGCATTTTGTGCGCTATTACGCCATGATGGCACTTGTTGAGGGTTTTCAAAGTCCGTGTATACTACATCTGTATCTGTCCTCCAGTACATCCAAAGTCACAGTGGTCCAGTAGTTGGGAGAGGTAGGAGCGACCATCCAGGGCTATATCACAGTGGTCCAGTAGTTGTGAGAGGTAGGAGCGACCATCCAGGGCTATATCACAGTGGTCCAGTAGTTGTGAGAGGTAGGAGCGACCATCCAGGGCTATATCACAGTGGTCCAGTAGTTGGGAGAGGCAGGGGAGACCATCCAAGACTATGTTACAGGGCTATATCTGTTGTTTTTAGTGACTCGGAAGGGCCCTTGTGTCTATTTCTTCTCCATAGAATATTTAAGACACGTTATTATATCAGAAATTCTCGAATTAATCAGGAACCACAGAGTTAATTCTTTCTAGGCAAAGGTAACGGATCCATGTTGTTTAGGATATCTTCCCAGCTTGTTTCATTTAGGACAGTGGTATTCGCGAGCGCTAGCAGCTCAGTGTACTTAATTTAGTTGAGTTACGCTAACTTGCAGTAGCTGCGGCTCTCTCAATCAATGTGTTTAACCGAAGTGGCTCTCTTGCAAAGATTAGTGAATAACACTGAATTTTAGGACATTATTGACTTTTTCCCAATGTATGTTTTTGTTATTGAAGTTGAATTTGGTGAAGGCTCCTGCACAGACATGTCTGTATTTCTGTTGTCTTCGTTACTGTTATATTTCTTACCAGATTATCAGTGAAGATGAGGTCGTGTTTTTCAGTCTTGTTGGCTCCATTATTTACTGGCTTAAAGTGAATTTGGTGCAGATTTCTGACATTTTTATTTGAGATGCCTCCTGGGGTTATTATCTCTGCTAAAACATTGTTAACTACAAATCTCAGTTAAAAGGTTCTCCAGACAGCCAATTGCAGTGGAGGCTGTCATACAACCACAACGACAAGGTTGCGTTTCAATCTTTACTGCCAAGACTTCAACTAAAAGAGTTAATGTTGTGTCTTGAAGACAGCCAGGGGTTTATGTATGCTGGGAGGCAGTTGAACAGTCTTGGTCCCCTGACACTTATTGTTGTCTCTTAGTGTACTCGTGGTGCCCGTTTTTCACTGGGGTAATGTTACATCTCGTGCTGTCATAGGGATTTCCGTGTACAAATTTGGTATTAGTTCCTCTAGGATTTTCCAATTATATGTTATCAAAAGTCTGTAGGATTGTGTAGAGCATTTCAGGTTTGTGTTAATATCAGTCGAAATTATTTTAATTCCTTAGTTAATAGTGGTTGAAATCCAATCAAATACATGAAGGTTATTATATCTCTATGTAACGTGTTCTATAACAGTCAATATTTTAGTGTGTAAGATAAGATTTCGTTCGGATTTTTAACCCTGGAGGGTTAGCCACCCAGGATACCCCAAGAAAGTCAGTGCTTCATCGAGGACTGTCCAACTTATTTCCATTGTGGTCCTTAATCTTGTCCCCCAGGATGCCACCCACACCCAACTAACCAGGTACCCATTTGCTGCTAGGTGAACAGGACAACAGGTGTAAGGAAACTTGTCGAAATGTTTCCACCCGCCGGGAATCGAACCCGGACCCTCCGTGTGTGAAGCGGGAGCTTTAGCCACTGGGCCACCGGTACACAGTGATAGACATGGTTAATGGGGGTTTAAAGTCTATCTACTACATAAAGTTGTATGTAACCTCACCATCAGTAAAAAAAATATTTTATTCCACAACATATGTAGTAAAATATACCAGTTTGTATACAGAGATATGTATATATTGAGGTGAATATAAAGTTGTATTTGGAAGACTTGACAATAAAACCCTTGACTGCAAATATGAAGAAAGAAAATCACAGTGAATATATTAAATAAAACCTGAGCTCTCATGTGCTAACATTCCCCTGAAGATGTGTGTATAAGCACACGAAATACCTCGCCATGATGGTGGCTTTCTTTGCTCCAATCAAATTATGATACATAAACACACATTGTAACTTTAACAAATTTTTTATAGTTATTTTATTATTATTATTATAAAGCAATTAAAGTTTTATATATATATGATCCCTGGCGGAGTTGATCAAAGAAAGTGGGAAGTTGTGACGTCATGGGAAGTGTTGTCCGCCATGTTTGTTGTTGTCAGTCTAGTGAGCTTTGTTTACCAGGTTACTGAGGCGCCTCTATCACCCTCTTATATCCTCACTCTGCTCACCTACTAGTGTTTCTGCTCAGCAGAAAGTTGAGAGAGGGTGAGGGAGTGTGTGAAGCAGCAGGTGGAGCCTAGTAGTGACTCACATGTTAGCTAGTTAACCTGCTGGAGTCATCAGCGGCAGGTGTCCTGCTGACACACTCGAAAGTCACAATTAAGGGGTAAATCCCCCCCCTAGTGACGTGAACCTGCTGCTGGGGGTCAACCTACTTAATTACCCCCTCGAGGTTAACCCCCTGACAACCCCCAATTAAGGGGAAACCCCATAGTACCCACCGTACCCCATAGTACCCACCGTACCCCATAGCTGCTGCTGCTACGTCAGCAGTCAGTGATGTAGTAATGGTGGGAGCAGCGACCACCGACCCCATACAGATACAATGATCTACCGGAGAAATGTGTTCTGAGTGCAGCACGATATAAGTGGAAAAAAGTGCGACCACGTACGTTGTGTATGAGAGTGCGGAGGGGAGTCGAACCCAGGGAGAGATTGTTGCAAGTGTTGGGCTGATGGTCAGCTCAGACCTGAGGATCTAGAGCTCACAAGCCCAGGGTCACTTTCTCCGCCACTCTGGACCTGTCGCAGGGCAAGTACCGCTGCTTGTTTTACCCTCTAGCATCATTGATAATATAAAAGTCACGACCCCATGGCTACAACTCACTAAAAGTTAGGAGAAATAAGTTCACCATTTTTCCTTCTGTGGTTCAGCATACTAGTAGGTTTGTTTATATACTGGTACACATAAGTTCCGTTATTATCATACAGTGTAAATTACCCACCACGATAACCCAAAAAGTGACTTGTTTCCATTTTGGTCCTCGTATTTTCATTTTGGTCCTCGTATTTTCATTTTGGTCCTCGTATTTTCATTTTGGTCCTCGTATTTTCATTTTGGTCCTCGTATTTTCATTTTGGTCCTCGTATTTTCATTTTGGTCCTCGTATTTTCATTTTGGTCCTCGTATTTTCATTTTGGTCCTCGTATTTTCATTTTGGTCCTCGTATTTTCATTTTGGTCCTCGTATTTTCATTTTGGTCCTCGTATTTTCACTTTGGTCCTCGTATTTTCATTTTGGTCCTCGTATTTTCATTTTGGTCCTCGTATTTTCATTTTGGTCCTCGTATTTTCATTTTGGTCCTCGTATTTTCATTTTGGTCCTCGTATTTTCAGTTTGGTCCTCGTATTTTCAGTTTGGTCCTCGTATTTTCAGTTTGGTCCTCGTATTTTCACTTTGGTCCTCGTATTTTCACTTTGGTCCTCGTATTTTCACTTTGGTCCTCGTATTTCCACTTTGGTCCTCGTATTTCCACTTTGGTCCTCGTATTTCCACTTTGGTCCTCGTATTTCCACTTTGGTCCTCGTATTTCCACTTTGGTCCTCGTATTTCCACTTTGGTCCTCGTATTTCCACTTTGGTCCTCGTATTTCCACTTTGGTCCTCGTATTTCCACTTTGGTCCTCGTATTTCCACTTTGGTCCTCGTATTTCCACTTTGGTCCTCGTATTTCCACTTTGGTCCTCGTATTTCCACTTTGGTCCTCGTATTTCCACTTTGGTCCTCGTATTTCCACTTTGGTCCTCGTATTTCCATTTTTGGAAAATTAACGTTAACTTCTCTAACACTTTTCATAATTTTTGTACGAGTTAACAGCAAGTTTAGGAGCCTGTGAGTGTAGCAATATGCGAACTATAAAATATCATATGGATTGTACAACAGAGATACTGTATGAACCTGTCCATTGTGGCAAAAGATAAAGATAATCCATTGGTAGGCAGTTGCAAAAAAAGTTTACTTAACCCTTAAACGGTCCAAACATATACAGTGGACCCCCGCTTTATGATCAGCTCCCAATGCGACCAATTATGCAAGTGTATTTATGTAAGTGCGTTTGTACGTGTATGTTTGGGGTCTGAAATGGACTAATCTAATTCACAATATTCCTTATGGGAACAGATTCGGTCAGTACTGGCACCTGAACATACTTCTGGAATGAAATAATATCGTAAACCGGGGGTCCACTGTATATACGTTCTCTCGTGTAGCGTCCCAAACGTATATATATGTTTCATTTGTCATTCATTCAACATTGGCACGATGGGCCTGAGTCGCCTAGACATGAGAGAATGGGTGTGCGCACTCAGTGTGCGCCATGTGAAAAAAATTGGGGACGCCTGGGCACCACATGCCTTTTTTTCCTATTAAAAAAAATATTTTTTTCCCTCAGAATATTCGGGACACTGCGCAGGTGAATGTATATATACGTTTGGACCGTTTAAGGGTTAACTTAGATTTAGATGTAAATTTTCGGTGGGTTGGTCTGGGTTACTTTTTACTTTTGGTTTATATTGAAAAAAATTATAGAATTTGATATAGAATTATAGAAATTATAGAATTTGATACTCAGTGTTACTCCACTCTTAATATCGAATGTAAGAAAATAATAGAATTCTCAAGGGTCTCCCTGGTGCTATTGAGGGGCTCTTGATCCAAGGACCTGAAATTATTCTTCCCTTGCATTATTTCATGAATATAAAAACCAAAAGATTGGATTATTTGCATGCAAATTATTTCCTGCCAAAGCATAAATGCAAAAATAATTTTAGGAATCTCACTTGAATATTAATTTTAGTTTTCCCAGGTAGTTTACACTAGTAAGTTTATTTAGACACATGAATACATAAGAACAATTATGATATATAGTGTAAATTACCCATCAGTATAACCCAAAAATTCTCATTTTTTGTAAGTGAAAACTCATCGTAGTTGCTAACATTGGTCTACCTATTATTGTAAGCTGATCCTCTCTTTAATGTTGTAAATTACTCGCTTTACTCTATTCCTAGTGTATCTCTGTCTATTGTAACTGATTTTCACACAGTTGAGTTACTTCACCAAGTGTCTTGTGGCAGATGCATCTACCACTGTTATATCCTCAGTACCTTCATGACTGGAAATATACCCACATGTGGAAATCAATTATGAATTTGAATACAGAGTGAACCCTCAGTTTTACTGACTGGCATCTTTATCTTTAATTATCAAATATTGTGTTTCTGTTCCTACTGTTATTCCTACTTTTCATGAACTCATTATATGCTGTAGTAACTAATTGACGGTATATTTACAGACAACATGGATGCCAGTAAAACACTGGGCATGACATCAGCAATCAGCCTGGCCAAACCCAAGCCTTCCGATTTAGAACACACAAAGGAACTGGAAGAATACCTTCGAGATGCAGGAATGTTTGAGACTGATGCAGAGTTGAATCACAGGTCAGTTTAATTACATTCAACTTGTTTTAAACTTTACATTGCTAGGGGGATGATGGGGAGTTGGAAATATGTGTAACTTTCCTCTTGAGTAGTAATATGCTGTGATCAGTGGTATCAAAAGGGGTTTCATTGATCGACAAAAAAGATGTTCATTTCTCTTCAATAAACAGTGTTGTGCATTTTTATTATTGCATCATTACTTTTTTTTATGTCTGAATCCAAATTAGCTAGGAGTAAGTACATTGTGCTATGTTAGGTACATTTACAGTTGCTTGTGGATCAGTTTCTCCAATATGTTTGATAGTAATTGAAGATTAGAGATTGGTCTGTAGTTAGTAACATTACTACCTTTGTGGATCAGTGTTATCCTGGCTCTCCAGAGCATCTGGAAAGATTTGTTGAAAGTATTGCTTGAGATAATACTTGTGCCTTAATGTTTTGTACCTACAGCTAATCAGTACCAGTTCCACTATTTCTCATATGACAGTGCATTCTTTCTCTCTATTCAGATTTGAGGTGTTGGGCAAGTTGAATACGTTGGTGACACAGTGGATACGAGATGTAAGCATCAACGTTAAGAATATGCCTCCTCAGGTGAGTTTTTATCAGTTACTTTATGTCCCACTTCTTACACACTTGACACACTGGCTATTTCTCACCAAGGTGACCCCCTCCCCCACAATCTTTCAATTGCTCTCTTGCCAGAAGAATGTTGACATAGCAGTTAAAATAATTACATCTTCCTTAAGAGTGCAGTCACTGTACTTCCCACATCCACCCCCTCCTTCAGAGTGCAGGCACTGTACTTCCCACATCCACCCCCTCCTTCAGAGTGCAGGCACTGTACTTCCCACATCCACTCCCTCCTTCAGAGTGCAGGCACTGCACTTCCCTGAATCCCTTCAATAAATATTATATTTATTTTTTTTAGGTTGGTACACATTATTTTTTTTACCTTCATGCAAGATCTTTCAATTTATTTTCTTTCATGACATTCTTTCACAAGAATTCTATTATTTGTAACTTCAAGTTTGAAAAGAACTCTTAAAAACTATTGTGTGGTTGGAATCCACTCTAGCTCAGAGCTTAAATTTGGGTTGTTGACCTGTAGATTCAAACTTTTGTTATTATCAATGAGGGCAATAATATTTGTATTTGTGTATTATTTGATAAATATAAATATAAATGTAAGTGACCTAAAAGAAACTTGAGAAAAATTATTAAAAAATACTATATTTTTATTAGACTGGTATTAAATATTTAGGAACCCACTACACACAAAATATACTGTGCATACAGTAGTCATCTTTTGAAAAATGAATTATATGATGAATTTTGTCAACATTCTCCCTACCCTCCCTCCCTCCAGCTTTTATTGCTCTCACTCACCACTCGCCCCTCTTTCTCGTACATCTCACTCGCCCCTCTTTCTAGTACATCTCACTCACCCCTCTCTCTCGTACATCTCACTCGCCCCTTTTTCTCGTACATCTCACTCGCCCCTCTTTCTCGTACATCTCACTCGCCCCTCTTTCTCGCACATCTCACTCGCCCCTCTTTCTCGCACATCTCACTCGCCCCTCTTTCTCGCACATCTCACTCGCCCCTCTTTCTCGCACATCTCACTCACCCCCCCTTTCTCTCTGTCTCATCCATCTCACTTACTGATCAACTGTTGACAGCAGACATATTGCTTCTCCATTATATCTCCTTAATACCGTATATACATCTTCAGATTGCAGATACAGTTGGTGGAAAGATTTGTACATTTGGATCTTACCGACTTGGAGTGGCTGGCAAAGGTGCGGATATTGACGCTTTGTGTGTTGCTCCAAGACACATTGAACGAAGTGACTATTTTGGTAGCTTTTATGACCTCTTGAAGGATCAGCCAGAAGTAACAGAGATGCGTGTAAGTTTTTATTGTTTATGTTACAAGCATTAAGGTGTGAATGGGCTGGAATTTCTTAGCATTTGTATATTCCTTAATTTTACACCATACACATAGTCACAGTTTTGTTTTTTGCAGCATGCATGAGGCAGGATTTTTTTTTTTATACTGTGCACACTTGCCTCACAAATCCATACTCTCATTCTAGACCAAAATTTACTGCTCATTGCTTTCCTGACAGAGAACTGCATCAGTGACCCCTGTCTCAGTGATGTAATTCAATGTAATGGACAGTGGAAGGGTAATGTAATATCCTATGAATTTAGAGGGATGACTGCTTGCATTATAGGAATGTAATTTTTTTCAATATTTTTGTTATGCTAGTCGTCATCTACCTAGGTAGGGCATCACAGTTCAAGTAACTCTTTGACTTGCAAAACCCCCACCGTTCCCCACTCCTCTTCCAGAGTGTAAGTGCTCACACCTAACAGCTCACACCTAACCAGTTTCCCGAGTACTTTCATAAATATATTGTACATCATAAATTTTTAATATGTACTACTTTTCAGCTATATAGCTACTGCATTGTATACAAATATATTGTGTCTAAGGTTACTGTGCTAATGAATATTTCTTTCAATGTCTTAGGCCGTAGAAGAAGCATTTGTACCTGTCATTAAAATGAAATACGAGGGAATAGAGATTGATCTTCTGTTCGCTCGGTTAGCGTTAAAGGAGGTACCTGACTCTGTAGACCTAAAGGATGACACTATTCTAAAAAACCTGGATGAGAAGTGCGTGCGAAGTCTTAATGGGTGTCGCGTGACTGATGAAATTTTACGCCAAGTGCCAAACAGAGAAAGTTTTCGTTTGGCTTTAAGGGCAATAAAGTTATGGGCTAAACGTGAGTATTTAAAATTTTTAATTATTTTCTTATCTTCAGATATACTAGACTGACCTTGAAGGGAAAAATGTTTCATTTTGATTCACTTAGGATACTATCATTTAGTGATCCATTGGTTTCTAAGTTATGTATAAAACCTAGCTAAGGTAGTGATCCTTTGGTTTTTAAGTTTTATACAGCCTCTCCTCACTTAGTGATATAATTGTTTACCGGCGACTCGGACTTACGATGGGCTCTCCAACCAGTATGCATACCTAAATAATGTATATTAGAGCTGATTTCCTCTATTCTCTTTATTACAGTATATAGTACTGTAATAAACATTTAAAAATACATACCAAAAGTGTAATAAATGGTGCAAAGGTAACATTAAAACAGTGTCAAAGATGGTGGACACAAACCCACTACCATTACGGTATGCTCCTCACTTAGCGATGAATTCATTTACGAACGTGGTCTTAGGAACGGAACTCCGTCGTTAAGTGAGGAGAGGCTATATAAAACTTAGCTAAGGTAGTGATCCTTTAATTTTTAAGTTATACATAAAACCTATCTAAGGTAGGCCAGCATAGTAGTGATCCTTTGGTTTTTAAGTTATGCTTATATATCAACAGGTCATGGTGTATACAGTAACGTCTTTGGATATCTTGGTGGAGTTTCATGGGCTATGCTGGTCGCACGCACATGTCAGCTGTACCCTAATGCTACAGCGTCGACACTCGTGGAAAAATTCTTCCTCGTGTTTTCAAAATGGACGTGGCCAGCACCGGTATACCTCAAACAACCTTACGATGCCAAGCTTGGTTTTAAGGTAAGTGTTTCTAATTGATGTATTTTTCACATGTACTACACTTAGGTAATGTTAGTACCAAAATGTTGAACCTTGTCAGCAAACCTCATTCAGAGGTTACCAGCCCCTTGCATTTTAGTCGCCTCTTACAACACACATGGCTTACGGAGGAAGAATTCTGTTCCACTTTCCCATGGAGATAAGAGGACTTAAACAAGTATAAGAACTAGTAAGAAAATAGAAGAAACCCCAGAGGTGTGTGTATATATATGCTTGTACATGTATGTGTAGTGTGACCTAAGTGTAAGTAGAAGTAGCAAGATGTACCTGAAATCTTGCATGTTCATGAGACAGAAAAAAGGACACCAGCAATCCTACAGGCTTTTGTTTTACACTCACTTGGCAGGATGGTAGTACCTCCCTGGGTGGTTGCTGTCTACCAACCTACTACCATAACTTCATTCAGATATTGAAGAGAATTTAGTTTTTACTGGAGATGTATGAAAGGTACCTCTGTATTCCAGTAGTAATATTTTCTATTTGTTAAATGTTAGCTCAACTGCAAGTTAACAAGTAATTTTTTCTTAGATTCACAGGTAGCCACTAGATTTATTCAACATTAACTCCCTCAGCTGTGGCATATCTGGAAAATAAAATTGTGTGTGTGGGGAGTGAGGAATTTAAAAAAAGAAAATCTTAGTTTAAAAGTATACTTTTCTGAATTGAATAAGACTGAAATGAGTAGAATCTGATAAATATTTGCCGTTTTATGGTGTGTTGAAGCTCTCGGAAGTTATATCTAGGGTTCAATACCCCTGCAGTCTAGTCCCAGACGAATCTTCTTTGTCGATAGCCTGATCACTCAGCCTGTTGGTGCTAGCATCTCACAATGCAACATCAACACCAGATCCTGAAAAGTTCCTTCAGGAAATTTCCAGTTTCTGTACATATTTTTTATTATTACATTGCTCTTGGTCTTTTCAGGTGTGGGATCCTCGAGTGAATGTCCAAGATAGATTTCATTTAATGCCCATCATCACACCTGCATATCCCCAGCAGAACTCAACTTTCAATACCTCTCAGTCAACAAGAGCAGTTATGGTTGAGGAATTTAAAGCAGGTTTACAGATAACAGAAGACATCATGCTGGCTAAAGCCACCTGGGATAAACTCTTCCAGCCTCCAAACTTTTTTACTAAATACAAGTATGTTTATTTTTGGTATTTTGTTTTGTTTAATCTCCCAGTGAGGTAGAGTGACCCAAATGAGAGTAAACTTTCACAATCATTCATGCTACTATTGCCTTGATGTAAATTGTTTAGGTCAACTGACAAGTTGAAGAATGAGATATTTGTACAACATTTGGGCAGTTTTTATTGTGGGAATGTTTTGCCGGCCAGCGGTTTGTGTGTTGGACTGAAGTAGCCACAAGCTTGCAAAATATTTCCACAATAAAGATACCCAAATGGTGCATAAGTGTCTCATTCTTCTAGTACTGCTTTTTGCAAAATATGTTGACATCTGAAGTGTAGAGTGTAGGCACTCTACACTTCAGTAGTGTAGTAGTACCTCCTTGGATGGTTGCTGTCTACCAGTCTACTACCTAGGTTTGTAGTAGTTATCAATTGTTATTAATGGTAAATAGATAAAGGCTGTGAAATTTGAATAGCAACATCTATATACGATGACAAGACGATTAGTGATGGTGAATGTGATTCTTTCAGACAGCAATTGACTGAATGCTAGTGAATGTGTTTCCTCTTTTGTGGGTCACCCTATCTCAGTTGGAGATGGCCAGTGTCGTAAAAAAAATTAATCTTACAGTTCAATCCTTTAGTGTGTTTTGTTTTTCTCTAATACTTGTGGTTGCTAATTGTTATAGTTTTAATGTTTCTTCCTCGACAGACACTACCTTGTGGTGATCGCTGTTGCTCGAACCCCAGAGGATCACCTAGAATGGTATGGCCTTGTAGAGTCAAAAATTAGACACCTAATCGCCACCTTAGAGCACAATGTTGCAATAAAAACTGTTCACATTAACCCTGCAACGTTTAATTGTCGCGACAACGAATATGTGGACAAACCCCACTCATCTTGGTTCCTAGGAGTTGACTTCAATAAATCAGAGAATGTAAACATAGATCTCACCAATGACATCAATAAGTTTGTTGAAGTAGGTAAGTGATTATAAAAATATTAACATCTTTGGTAAGATTTTCACGACTTAAGTACAAAATATAAGTATTAGCTGTATTAAATGATTGATATGAGGAAATTGAGCAATGTAATGTAATAGCTTTGGGGAAGTGGAACAGAATTCTTCTGTAATCCATGCATGTCATAAGAGGCAACTAAAGTGCCAGGAGCAAGGGGCTAGTAACCTCTTCTGTGTACATTACTAAATTTAAAAAGAGAAACTTTTTTCTTTTTAGGTCACCCTGTCTTGGTGGGATAAGTAGAGAGGATAGAAATTGGTGGGAGAGATGGCCAGTATGTTAAAAAATGGGGTAAAATAATTCTGGTGTGGCCTAGGGCCATGTATTTTAGTCTGGATTTTCAAACATTAAACCATTTTAATGCATGTATTTCAATCTTTCTCCTTGCAGTGTACAAGCAAAGTACCTACAACAAGGCTTATAAGGAGGGAATGGAGGTGAACTGCAAGTACGTCAAACGGAAACAGTTGACCAACTATCTATCACAAGATATATTAGACAAATACAAGTCCAAAATCGAGGAAGGAGGGCAACCACGACCAATAGGACAGAAGCGTAAGTCTGACCCTTTACCCCCAGACTCTCCAAGTCGAAACAGTCCAGAGTCTAATAAAAAGCTCAAGATAGACTCAGAAACTCTTCCAACTCAGGTAAGTCGGTTTAATTTTAATTTTCCTTGTGTCTAGAATCTTTGTTTCCTTGTGTCTAGAATCTAATGTTCATGTACAGAATCACTTGATTAAATAATTTAGACTTCAGAAGTGCATGACACAGTCCACTTGAATATATAAGCCTGTGCAGGCCTCTTCAGCTGAATATATGAAGACTTGTATTGAATGTGTCTTATTCACCAACTACTAAGTATTGTATGTATTACAACCCAGGAGTGTAATGGGAGCAAAATAAACACAGCAGAAAAGTTTTGACTTATATTATCCTTCACCAATTCAGAACAGCAATATGTACACTATAGAGCAGACCGTGCTTCAACCAGCTCTAGAATGGGAATGAAAAGGGCAGACAGGAGAGTGGTACCCACATAACCTCTGCGATTGCCAAAACCATCTTATTATTGGCTGGAACCTGGTTACTAGTTGAACGACGGGGCCCCATCGTCAACTCTTAGTTACCTGGTTCGCTGGTTGGGAGAGATAGCCTGTAAATGAGGGTGTGTACATGCGTCAAATAAAGGTTACGTACTCTTTGCATGCCACAACCCCACGCCGAGAAGGCTCAGGATTAGGCTGCCACCTCCCAGTGGTAACCGTGCCGCCATGGCACAAAATAATGGGACCGCCTTTCCTCTCCACCATCCAACTCTTAGATAGAGCTCAGCTTTTCTTGTGACCAAAAGCCAAACCCTAAACTCGGACCTAGCATAGGTCCAAGATACAGGCGGACGGTAGCCCGCATCCCCTCACTAAAAAAAAACCCACACCAGGGGGATAAAAAAAAAAGAGCTTGAAAGGGTTGCAGTCGTAAAGCCCGACACATGAGCCTTGTGTTGTGGTTCTTCATGGCTTGGAGATATACTAGAGGATTGTGATCACTGTAGACAGTGACCACCTGCGATGTCTGGCCCACATAAACATTGAAATGCTCCAAAGCCAGTACTAGCGCGAGGGCTTTTTCAATGGTAGAGTAAGCCCTCTGATGCGGCTGGAACTTGGACGAAAAAAAGGCTACAGGCTGCAACTCCTCGTTCCCGTTTTGCAATAATACTGCCCCAACCCCAGACTCACAAGCATCAACCTGGAGAAGTCTGGGGACAAAAGAATGGGTGCAGTACACAATCTTTTTGCTTTGTCAAAAGCATTTTTACAGTCTGGGGTCCAATTAAAGGGAACTTTATGACTGGTAAAGAGAGGTAAGAGGGGCTACAATATCTGAGAAATTCTTATAGAATCTTCTGTAAAATCCTATCATGCCTAGGAAACATTGAAGAGATTTCCTATCATACGGAACTGGATAATCTTTAATAGCAAGAACTTTAGCAAGTTTAGGAGCAACTTTACCACTACCGACTTCATGGCCTAGAAAAGTGATAGTGGCCTGGCCAAAGGAAGATTTAGATAAATTAACAGTTAAATGGAACTCTGAAAGGTCTCAAAGAGAGCCTTAAGTCTAAGTAGGTGTTGATCCCAAGTATCAGACATCACAACAATATCATCTAGGTACGCTGCCGTGCCTTCAAGTCCTTTAATAGCTTGATGGATAAGTTTCTGGAATGAAGAGGGGGAGTTTTTCATTCCGAAGGGGGTAACTGTATTGATAACGATCTCCTGGAATTACGAAGGCAAAGATTTCCTTCGCCTGATAGTAACCTTTAAGGAGATCTAACTTGGACACAAAAGTAGCCTTACCCACAGTCAATTATGTCATTCAGACAAGGAAGAGGGTAAGCATCTGTAATTGTGACCTCATTCACCTTACAGTAGTCTGTACACATAGGAAACCCTCCATAAGCCTTCTTTACAAGGATGCACGGTGAAGCCCATGGACTAGATGACTCCTCCACTAAACCATGCTTTAACAGAAATTCTACTTCCTGCTGAAGTAGCCTCTGCTTTTCAGGATTAGCTCTGCAGGGGGAGAGTTTAATAGGTTTAGAGTTTCCCACATCTACATCATGATAACCTAACGTACATTTTTTCAGCACATCCGAAAAAATATTAGGGTATGACTGTAGAAGGTCAGTTAAACTTGTTGCTTGCGTTTCAGATAGTCCCTCCATTAAAGGGCAAGGGTCCTTGAGGAGGACAGAATTTGAAAGTTTAACATTAATTTTAGAGATAGAGTGCAAAGAATCAGAGTCGTCCTCAGAGGTAGAGGACAGAGTCATTACTGGGACTTTATCTGGTGTATGAAAAGATTTTAATTCATTAATGTGCTAAGTTTTAGTTTTTGAGGTCTTATCAATGGGAACTACCACATAATTTACATCAGAAGGGGTAGCAGTAATATTGAAGAATCAGTTATGGAAGGAGAAAAGAGAATATGAATGTGTAAATTCAAGAATTATGTGGATTAAAGTAAAGGTTGTATGCAAAAAGTGGGTCATAATAAGCGTGTATGCACCTGGAGAAGAGAGGAATGTAGAGGAGAGAGAGATTTTGGGAGATGTTAAGTGAATGTATAGGAGCCTTTGAACCAAGTGAGAGAGTAATTGTGGTAGGGGACCTGAATGCTAAAGTAGGAGAAACTTTTAGAGAGGGTGTGGTAGGTAAGTTTGGGGTGCCAGGTGTAAATGATAATGGGAGCCCTTTGATTGAACTTTGTATAGAAATTGGTTTAGTTATAGGTAATACATATTTAAAGAAAAAGAGGATAAATAAGTATACAAGATACGATGTAGGGCAAAATGATAGTAGTTTGTTGGATTATGTATTGGTAGATAAAAGACTGTTGAGTAGACTTCAGGATGTACATGTTTATAGAGGGGCCACAGATATATCAGATCACTTTCTAGTTGTAGCTACACTGAGAGTAAAAGGTAGATGGGATACAAGGAGAATAGAAGCATCAGGGAAGAGAGAGGTGAAGGTTTATAAACTAAAAGAGGAGGCAGTTTGGGTAAGATATAAACAGCTATTGGAGGATAGGTGGGCTAATGAGAGCATAGGCAATGGGGTCGAGGAGGTATGGGGTAGGTTTAAAAATGTAGTGTTAGAGTGTTCAGCAGAAGTTTGTGGTTACAGGAAAGTGGGTGCGGGAGGGAAGAGGAGCGATTGGTGGAATGATGATGTAAAGAGAGTAGTAAGGGAGAAAAAGTTAGCATGTGAGAAGTTTTTACAAAGTAGAAGTGATGCAAGGAGGGAAGAGTATATGGAGAAAAAGAGAGAGGTTAAGAGAGTGGTGAAGCAATGTAAAAAGAGAGCAAATGAGAGAGTGGGTGAGATGTTATCAACAAATTTTGTTGAAAATAAGAAAAAGTTTTGGAATGAGATAAACAAGTTAAGGAAGCCTAGAGAACAAATGGATTTGTCAGTTAAAAATAGGAGAGGAGAGTTATTAAATGGAGAGTTAGAGGTTGTTACAAAAAATGCGATTCTAAAAGCTTAGAGATCTCCAGTGAATACTAGAAAGGACTGCCCTTCTAGCATCCAGCCTGTTACTGGGTTTTCGTAACAAGTAGTCAGTATCCTTGTCCAATTATCCATTAGAAATCAATATTATTCAATAGTGCTTCAGGATTACAACTGGTAGGCTACTAACTAGAGAAATTAAAATTTAATAAATTTATTAAGTCTAGAGGTATATTATCAAAGTAAATTAAATTAAATTAATCACAGTAATCAAAATAATATCACTTCTCTCAAGTACAATATTATTGTGCTGAAAGCACATATCACATTTATAATTCTTAAGTACCATCTGGTACATTAACATTTAATAAGATATTACAAATATGTACAAGTTTGTGTGTATGTGTGTAAGTGCTCTAAGTAGTTCTCTGTCTCACGACTCGACTAGACTTAAACAAGTGACTGACTAAGTCCTCAAATAAACTAACTTCTTGACCTACTGGCAACCAGAACAGTCTGCTTGAACAACAAAAAGAATGCTAAGCCCAATAGCAATACAACAAGCAACTGCGACACAGAATCAGGAACAAGGAGATAATATAACGACACTACGTAGGGACCATCTGCAGATCCTCCACAAAAGTCACAAAACTCCCATACTACTGAATCTAAGTTCAGCGTAAGAAAATCCCTGACTGTGATAATACACAGATACCAGTACAAGTTAAGTGAGAAGTTACTCAGAGTGTCTATGTGACACACAACCTCAGTACAATGTCGAAAATCACGAAGTCTATACAATGTTCTGTGAACAGAGTTCTACAGAACTAACAAGAATAATGAGACAGACAATCTGTCCAACCACCAAGAGAGTCTAGAGCAGACTGAATACTTCAGGCGAGGTGAGAACAACCCCCTTCCCCTCGATCACGTGATAGCTACATGGACAATTGCAGCTCAGAAGCCGGCAGTCTAACGAGCTACAAGCGATAATTACAGTAGTTTGACAATCAAGACTTCAACTGAGCACTTAATATGTTACATCCTAACAACATAAGTCAAATAACAATATAAAGCAGTACATTTACGATTTAGCTATTATCGCAAATATAAGCAATATAAAATTATATGAAAAGGTAATATACATTATATATATATATATATATAGATATATACAGTGGACCCCCGCATAGCGACCTTAATCCGTGCAAGAGGGCTGGCTGTTATGCGAAATGTTCGGTATGCGAATGAATTTTCCCCATAAGAAATAATGGAAATCAAATTAATCCATGCAAGACACCCAAAAGTATGAAAAAAAAAATTTTTACCACATGAAATGTTAATTTTAATACACACAAACTGAAAAAGGCATGCACAATTACATGACACTTACTTTTATTGAAGATCTGGTGATGATTGATGGGATGGGAGGAGGGGAGAGAGAGTGTTAGTGTTTAGAAGGGGAATCCCCTTCCATTAAGACTTGAGGTGTCGAGTCCTTTTCTGGGGTTACTTCCCTTCTTCTTTTAATGCCACTAGGACCAGCTTCAGAGTCACTGGACTTCTTTCGCACAACATATCTGTCCATAGTGGCCTGTACCTCTCGTTCCTTTATGACTTCCCTAAAGTGTTTCACAACATTGTCAGTGTACAGGTTGCCAACACGGCTTGCAATAGCTGTGTGAGGGTGATTTTCATCAAAAAAGGTTTGCACTTCAAGCCATTTTGCACACATTTCCTTAATCTTTGTAGTAGGCAATTCCTTCAATTTCTCTCTCCCCTCCTTTGAACCAGTTTCCTCAGGTCTGGCCTCTTGCTCTTGAAGTTGATCTATCAGCTCATCAGTGGTTAGTTCTTCATTGTCGTCCTCCACCAACCCCAAGGACTTCCCCAATGCCACAATTGATTCCTCAACTGGCATACTCCTCTCAGGGTTAGCCTCAAACCCTTCAAAATCCCTTTTGTCTACACATTCTGGCCACAGTTTCTTCCAAGCAGAGTTCAAGGTCTTCTTAGTCACTCCCTCCCAAGCCTTACCTATAAGGTTTATACAATTGAGGATATTAAAGTGATCTCTCCAAAACTCTCTTAGAGTCAGTTGAGTTTCTGAGGTCACTACAAAGCACCTTTCAAACAGAGCTTTTGTGTACAGTTTTTTGAAGTTTGCAATAACCTGCTGGTCCATGGGCTGCAGGAGAGGAGTGGTATTAGGAGGCAAAAACTTCACCTTAATGAAGCTCATGTCCCCATAAAGTCGCTCTGCCACGTCTGTAGGATGACCAGGGGCATTGTCTAACACCAGGAGGCACTTAAGTTCTAATTTCTTTTCAGTTAGGTAATCTTTCACATTGGGGGCAAATGCATGGTGTAACCAGTTATAGAAAAAGTCCCTAGTGACCCATGCCTCACTGTTTGCCCTCCACAGCACACACAAATTCTCCTTGAGGACATTCTTTTGCCTGAACGCTCTGGGAGTTTCAGAGTGATACACTAATAAAGGCTTAACTTTGCAATCACCACTAGCATTGGAACACATCAACAAAGTAAGCCTGTCTTTCATAGGCTTATGTCCTGGGAGTGCCTTTTCCTCCTGAGTAATGTAGGTCCTGCTTGGCATTTTCTTCCAAAACAGGCCTGTTTCATCACAATTAAACACTTGTTCAGGTTTCAGTCCTTCAGTTTCTATGTACTCCTTGAATTCCTGCACATATTTTTCAGCCGCTTTGTGGTCCGAACTGGCAGCCTCACCATGCCTTATCACACTATGTATGCCACTACGCTTCTTAAATCTCTCAAACCAACCTTTGCTGGCCTTAAATTCACTCACATCATCACTAGTTGCAGGCCTTTTTTTAATTAAATCCTCATGCAACTTCCTAGCCTTTTCGCTTATGATCGCTTGAGAAACGCTATCTTCTGCTAGCTGTTTTTCATTTATCCACACCAATAAGAGTCTCTCAACATCTTCCATCACTTGCGATCTCTGTTTCGAAAACACAGTTAAACCTTTGGCAAGAACAGCTTCCTTGATTGCCTTTCTGTTGCCCACAATAGTAGAGATGGTTGATTTGGGTTTCTTGTACAACCTGACCAGGTCGGTGATATGCACTCCACTTTCATACTTATCAATGATCTCTTTCTTCATCTCTATTGGAATTCTAACCCTTATTGCTGTAGGGTTGGAACTAGAAGCTTTCTTGGGGCCCATGGTCACTTATTTTCCAGATAAAGCACCGAAAACACTGTAATAATACGAAATATTCCGATTGTATGCTTGGATGTTACCGCGGAGGCTGGCTGGTAAACAATGCCACCGGCGGAACATATGAGGCTGGCTCAGGCCGCACATTGGACGCGTCTCGGACGAAGGGCGCTGAACGGGTTTTTGGGCGGTATGCGAGGCAAAATTTTAGCGATCAAAGCGTCTGGTATGCGGATTGTCCGTTATGCAAGGCGTCCGGTATGCGGGGGTCCACTGTATATATATATATATATATATATATATATATATCGCTGTTTCGAATACAATTAAACAAAACAACGGCAGCTTCACCATCTCCGAAGTCTTAGCAAGAATCCTCCTGAAAACAGTAAACCCTGCCATCACATAGTCTCTCCTGTTATACTACACAAGCACATTACAGAGAGTGAACACCGAAAAGAACCTGCCTCTTTCCAGTCTATATTTGTCCAACCTATTTTTATGTTACCCAAGTAATAGCTTTTATATCCTTTTACTCATGTACGAATTATTTGCTCTTCCCTTTTGTATTATTTTTGTTACTACTACTACTACCACTAGTGAACATCGAAATGGTACCTCACTAGTATTGCACCTCACTCAGAGCCTTTATATACCCTCTGTGTCCATGTATTGTTTGTAATGGCTTGATAAAGCTCCTGGAGAGCGAAACGTTGCCACAATAAATGTCACATTAGTTGCACTTGTGTCCTTTTACTTTACATATTGTCGGTAATTCTACCAACTTTATTACAACATGAATGAAAGTGTTGAATGATGTTGAAAGTGTTTTTCTTTTTTTGGTCACCCTGCCTCAGTGGGAGATGACCAACATGTTGAAAAAAAAATAAGTAGGGTTGGATATGAGAAAAACCTGCATAGTAGGCTAGTAGGTTCGATACAGTGCTCCTCCACTTTCTTAGTTCTCCATGTTCTTAGGCTCACAGATGGTGAATCAACGGCAGATAGACCCAGCGTTGATTTTTCTATTTATTTATTGACAGTTGCTCATTACAACTTACCTTGAGAATGTCTTAAATCTTTTTTCTCTTTCTTCACAGGCAACCTTAAATGGTGATGACTCCATTATCTCCATGGATGAGGCCTTCTCAAATACATCAATACCTGGCCTTGCCCCAGAAATAAATGCCACACAGGTAATTCTTCACTGCATCATTCATTCTATGATTCTCTTGAAAATTTACTGACAATGAAAAGTATTTTCATATTGTGGGATATTTTTCTTTTATTTATCATAAAGGTTGACATTTTTGTTAGTTTGAGAGAGTTGAAAGCCTAGTGATCTCTATATTATGATAACTGTCTTTAATATAAATATTATCTTTATATGTTTGGTATATTTCTTGCTATCTTAAATCTTTGTGAGTCTTATTTTCCTGAAATTTATATTAAACATTTTTTTTTTACCCAAGGTTGATTATTTTTTCCATCTGGAATAGTAGGAATAAAATTTTTTACAGTTTAGCATATACCTTATATAATAGGAACCAAGACACTGCAATATTTTGGGTAATGTGTATATGTATGCATGTGTGGAAGTGGAACAGAATTCTTCCTCCGTAAAACATGCGTGTCGTAAGAGGCGACTGAAATGCCGAGAGCAAGGGGCTAGTAACCCCTTCTCCTGTATATATTGCTAGACTTAAAATAGAGAAACTTTTGTTTTTCTTTATTTGGGCCACCCTGCTTCAGTGGGATAAGGCCATTTTGTTGAAAGAAGTGTGGATGTGCATAATGTATGTGCCTATATATATATAGTCTACATCTTGTCACCTGTGCAGTAAGTAGTGCAGTTTGTGACGTAGTTAAAAGATTGAATGAATGGTTACTGAATGTGGACTGATGATATCAGAAAGCAAGTGCTTAAAATTGTGTGTGAGAGGAAAGGAAAGCCTTCACTCACTTGTCAACAAGAAATAATTACCAGAATATAAGACAAGATAGGGATGAATGGTATAGAGGCAACAAGTGGTGAAGAAGACACATGTGCAGTAATGAACTAGTGAGGAGTTTCACCTGTGACATCAGCTTCTTCAGTCAGTGAAGGAAGAAGTGTCTTACATGGAAGATCTCAATAACACTCCTCTCTGCAAGTGTCTTTTTCACCCCTTGTAAGAGAAGTTAAATGTAGTAATTTGTACCTAGTTAAATATTAAAAAGAAATTGTTTGGCAAATTTGAAAGTACATACACCATTAATTTTCATGAGCTGATTTCAGAAACAGACAATATATTATGAGAGGTTAACTTGAATAATTTTTACTCGACATGTTCATAGATTTTTGGGGGGGTTACTTTGACTTTTTATGGCTTAACCCAAGATAAGTTATTGAATAAACATAATACTGGGTGGGGGATATGAACATTCCATGCCCAGTGCTGGCTTTGAGGGGTATTAAAGTAGATGTAACATAAAGACCTCTGAGATTGAGCGATGAGACAGTAGGGTCGTAGTTGTTGCCGATGATGCAACCATGTCACGGTTGTGCTGGTTCTTGTAAAACCATTCTATTTACAAACTCTGTGGCTGAGTGGTTACAGCGCTAGGCCGGGTATTTTATAAATGATAAGTTTATTTTAATTTGGAATATACTTTACCTCATGTGTGGTAAACTCCATTGCTTTATAATTCTTGATTCTAAATGGGCATTACTTTTGTTTCAGCAATCTTTACCATTGTCTAGCTGAGGGTAGCAGAAAGTGACAGCACCTGTAAGTTGGATGAGTTGTCTTTTGGTCTTCTTGATCAAGCTTGCTGTTTCAGGATGCTTACTGCATGATCAGTGGTGCATTTTTGCGCTGCACTGCCTCCTTCTGCTCCCTCATGCATATATGCACGGAATGAAAATAAAAATGTCCCAGTGCTTGCAGGCTCAAATAGTGCTTCCTACTATTACTAGTTTTACAAGTTTTGAATTAGTTATGTTCCTTGTGTTTCAACTTATGAACAAATCGTTTGTAATCCTAAACCTGTTATCCCCCAGAACATTACAGTACATTGTTGGTTGTCTTACACATGTTCATAACTGCAGATTGGTTATCATATTTTGGGATTTTATACTTCTCGAATGCCCATTCTTTCAAGAAATTCAGAAACACTCGCACGTCAGACTTTACACACGACAACAAAATGCTGAAGTTACGATCACCAGGATCATATCATAGTTTGACTTTGACCTTGTTCGTAAGTGTGAATTACCGTAACTCTGTCATATGTAACTCAGGAACTCCCTCTAATGGGTATCTTTCATGTTGTACCCTAGCTCTTGAACCTTCATACATGCATTCCAGTCAGTGATTAAATTGTTTTGTTTGTTGAGTAGCAGCAATGAGTGCAAATATAACACAGCTTGTTGTTTGTATTTACAAAATTGGTGGTTCTTCACAAGTGGTGACAGTACAGAGACTAACTCACTTTTATCCCATTACATACTCACTGATTTATTTGCACAAACACTAATAAACTTTTATATGACATCTGATATAGAAAGCATGAGAGAATGTAATTGCAGCATAAGTTATGCTACAGACTGATGGAAATTAGGTTAAGTTGAAAATTCATAAAGTCAGGGGTACAAAAGTATAACTGTGTGTGCGCTAGGAATAATTCTTCTGAATAAATCTATAGAGGGCATTATGCCATCACTGTTTCTCAGATATGTAACATTGTCTAATTTTGTTAATTCCAGGTATACTTAGAATAAATACTCTTATAAAGTTCTACATAGAACAGTTTTTTTGTAAATGTGATTGAAAAAGTATGTCAGAAATTAAATAGTTCATAGAAATTTTATTATTTTGTATACATTTCTTCAGGCACATTCTGCCATACTTTGAAGTGGCTTTTCCACATCTTAATAGTTTCTTCCCTCTAGTTTCTCCATCCAAGGTAGATTTATGGCATCAGTCTCATTAGCCATCCACATACCCTTAACACTTAGTCTCTTGTGTTTTATTCTGCGACTTATCAGTGTATGCTAATTACATAATCAGTCCCTAAGGCTAGGTATGTACCACTTTAGTTTTGATGCAGACTACATGTAGAATTATGGTTCCATGATGGAGTATCACCATTATAAGATGGCATTTTTTTAAATTATAGCTGAAGGTATTGTGGCTACATTCAGCTACATTTCCCTGACCTTGTAGGCAGCTGGCACACATTTTGTTTTATTCATTCTTTCTTTTCTCATTTTTTCACTCCTCCACCCTTTCTCTTTTTGTCTCTCCCATCTCCCTCCTTTTTCTTTGTTACCTTTTTTTTCTACCCAGCCCTATCTTGGTGGCATAAACATTTCCTCAATGTAAACTTGATACACTTGAAAGTATTTCATTCATTTTTTTTTCCACAAAACCAGTGTTTTGTATAGACTACCACTAGTATATTTTTTCCTTTTCTGTAGTAGCTTATACGAAGTGGCCGTAATCTAGTATTTCCACAAAAATGTGGCCTTGCTCCTTAATGCCAGAATGATTCTAAGCATGCACACACACTTTTTTGTATCAGCAGCGAGTTTTTTGGATATGTGTATTTTGCACATATATGTTCTGATGTGAAGTAAGTCTTGCTAGGACTTACTCCAAACACTGATTTACTGCTGTGTCTACTCTTAGACTAGTTACCCACACAAAGCTTAAGGATTGTACCCTGTCTTTAAAACAAGCATTGAGCTATAGACGGATTATCTCTTGTTTATAAGGATAATGAGAATTTATGGTGTTACACTAGAATATTATCATTGGGGGTTAGACTGTACTTTTTTAAGGTAATTCACATATTTCTAATTGCTTCAGTTGTTTGTCTTAAATAATTGTATAAATACTGTCACTGGCTTTAATTTTTGTCAGTGTGTGATATTAATCATTGTTCTCAAATGTACTGTCACTCACTTCCATTTTAGTGTATTGTAAACATACATATATGTATGCAAAAATCATGACACGATTTGTACATATTTACACTTTCCAGCTGCTCCACTCAGTGTTGCATTTTTGCTCATCTGTTTTCTTCACTCTGCATTTTCAATACTGGGATTCCCTTAGCATTGAACAGCTTGCCAAGTCCCAAAAACAATTTGTCTCCACTCCTATCTAACATCAGGGTGACATCACACACATCTCTCTGTCTACACTCAACTTTTCCTGGAAAATAATTGTTACATGATTGTCCTAAGCCTTTCTTAATAATCCACCAATTATTCCATATGGGACCTGCCATATTGCTCCCATAAATTTACATATAAACTAAGAAAATATGTTTCAAACCCCTATGGACCCTTGTCCAAACATACTGTTAGTGGTGCTCCTCGACTTACGATGGTTCAACTTATGGTTCAACTTTACAATGGTGCAAAAGCAGTTAATTACAGTAATCAAAATTGTAACCTTGCAATGAAATAAAGTCTTTATCTTTTTTATTTATTTATTTATTTACTTATTCAGCATATCATTCACATTAGATATTTTCGACTTGAAATGGGTTTGTCAGAACGTAATCCCATCGTAACTGAAGGAGCACCTGTAATCAAAGTTTTCGAGTTGTAGTACAAGAAAAATGATCTAATAGATGAATAATATAGATTACTGCTGAAAGATGGTTACTTACTGGCAGGTCATTTAGCAGCTTCAAGGTCATTGTTCACTCGGAGTGCAGAGTTTTCCTGGAGAGGATAATTTTGTTTATGTGGCTCTGAAAGGGCTTTGTATTCTGTAGATTTGTAGAGGAAGCCATGACTCAAACATTCAGATTAATGTTTTCCACTTCTATGGTCATCTTTTTTGTGAGTTTGACGATGTGAGAGGAAAGTTTGTGGCCAGAGGTTCTACTGTGGGATTTGCTCCACTTTTTCTTCTACACAGTTACTGTATATTTGTCTCTCAAGTACAGCTGGTCAAGAGTCAGCTGTGTCACGTTCTCCACAGGTGACGCAATATTACTTAAATTGGCAAATCCCCTCCTTCCAAGACATCAATCTCCAATTTCAGAGGTGCAACTGCAGATAGTAGCAGTGACAAATGGTACAAAGCCATTAAGTGGGGGATAAGACCCATTTGCAGAGACATGTTCGCCTGTGAAATGGTCTTCTTCAGAAGCCTATTCCCCTTTGCAGTTGTTCTTTCACCACTGCAGGCAACAGTATGCCAAAGGCACCTTCCAGACTGCCTTCTTGTTAGTGAATGCTTTCTGGAGTCATCCCACTAATTCTTCAAGTTCTGGATGACGGACACTAAGTAATGTGCCGTGAATCCTGCATCTTTTGGGAGGCTTTCATTCATGTACCGTGTATATGCAAGCTGCTGATACACGAGCCTGGTTTGAGAATCACAGGAATAGACTTTCCAGTCCATTAACACAACTACTCTCTGATAAGGGACTTTGCAAATACAGAACTTCCCAGTAATGAGAAAACCCAGAACTTCGCAGTACCGAGAAAATCCAGAACTTCGCAGTACCGAGAAAATACGGAACTTCCTAGTACCGAGAAAATACAGAGCTTCTTAGCACTGGAAGATCCCAGTATTGTGTTCTTGGAAATCTCCAGTGTACCACCCGTGTTCCCTACTTTACATGACTGAACAAACACTAATGTTACATTAGTACAAAAATTAGTAGCTGCAGTTCATTGTTCTTATTTTTAAGAGACCATTCATGTAAAAAGACAATAAGTTTACATATGCATGAAAAATGTTAAATATAATCTAATTGATATAGATTTAGATTTTTGTACCTAAAGATGAAGTGAAATTAGACAGTTTATTGAACCATGTTCCAGTATGTAAAGCACTTGTTTATCAAATAGTGTATAGTAATATGCACATAATTAGAAGATAATATAAGTTATACTAGGAAGCAGCCTGTGAGCATCTAGACAGTTTCTACTCAGATGTTATAGTATTGTGTTAATTTGTTTCGGTTTGACAGTTGCATAATTGACTCCCACTTTGTAGTAGATTGGATTGAATATGGTTGAACTGGATGTAAATAGCTTGAAATAAATAAGTTAAAAAGGAAATGGATGCCATGATTCCCTCCTCCCTCATTGCTTTGATGCTCTGTTTGAAGAATACAAAATATAGGAACACTGCAGCAGACCTTCTGGCCCATAAAACATTGCAGTAGGCCTACAGGCCCATATTAGGCAGGTCATTGTTAACACCTGTCTTAAACACAACTAGTAAACACCTGAAATTAATAAGTAGCATCAAATTTTTTACTACATTGGCCTCCTCCCAGCAGAGTAGGGAGATGTAAAAAAAAATATTCACCATTCATTCATTCAGTAAGCACCCTGGTGGGTTTAGTGCTTGGTTTTGACTATAATAATAATCAGTAGTGCAGTGATATTGCCATGTAAATGACTAGATCAGCTGTAACTTCCGCACATCTCGTTCATACGATATTTCAACTTTACGATGGTACAAAAGCAATTACTTTTCATTACAGATATTTAGTTACGGTAATTATTTGTTTATTTACTTTTTCAGTGACAGTAGTTATTTATTTACTTTTGTCAACAAACCGGTCGTATCCCACCAAGGCGAGGTGACCCAAAAAGAAAAACTAAAGTTTCTCCTTTTACATTTAAAAATATGTACAGGAAAAACCATACCATGGGTGGGGTTAGAACCCACGATCAGGGAGTCGCAAAACTCCAGACTGACGCGTCCAGTGGAGTTTTGTGTTCTAACTCCACCCATGGTAGGTACTGTACTTCCCACCACCACCCATCCTTCAGTGTAGGTACTGTACTTCCCACCACCACCCATCCTTCAGTGTAGGTACTGTACTTCCCACCACCACCCATCCTTCAGTGTAGGTACTGTACTTCCCACCACCACCCATCCTTCAGTGTGGGTACTGTACTTCCCACCACCACCCATCCTTCAGTGTAGGTACTGTACTTCCCACCACCACACATCCTTCAGTGTAGGTACTGTACTTCCCACCACCACCCATCCTTCAGTGTAGGTACTGTACTTCCCACCACCACCCATCCTTCAGTGTAGGTACTGTACTTCCCACCACCACCCATCCTTCAGTGTGGGTACTGTACTTCCCACCACCACCCATCCTTCAGTGTGGGTACTGTACTTCCCACCACCACCCATCCTTCAGTGTGGGTACTGTACTTCCCACCACCACCCATCCTTCAGTGTAGGTACTGTACTTCCCACCACCACCCATCCTTCAGTGTGGGTACTGTACTTCCCACCACCACCCATCCTTCAGTGTGGGTACTGTACTTCCCACCACCACCCATCCTTCAGTGTGGGTACTGTACTTCCCACCACCACCCATCCTTCAGTGTGGGTACTGTACTTCCCACCACCACCCATCCTTCAGTGTGGGTACTGTACTTCCCACCACCACCCATCCTTCAGTGTGGGTACTGTACTTCCCACCACCACCCATCCTTCAGTGTGGGTACTGTACTTCCCACCACCACCCATCCTTCAGTGTGGGTACTGTACTTCCCACCACCACCCATCCTTCAGTGTGGGTACTGTACTTCCCACCACCACCCATCCTTCAGTGTGGGTACTGTACTTCCCACCACCACCCATCCTTCAGTGTTGGTACTGTACTTCCCACCACCACCCATCCTTCAGTGTAGGTACTGTACTTCCCCCCACCACCCATCCTTCAGTGTAGGTACTGTACTTCCCACCACCACCCATCCTTCAGTGTGGGTACTGTACTTCCCACCACCACACATCCTTCAGTGTAGGTACTGTACTTCCCCCCACCACCCATCCTTCAGTGTAGGTACTGTACTTCCCACCACCACCCATCCTTCAGTGTGGGTACTGTACTTCCCACCACCACACATCCTTCAGTGTAGGTACTGTACTTCCCACCACCACCCATCCTTCAGTGTGGGTACTGTACTTCCCACCACCACCCATCCTTCAGTGTGGGTACTGTACTTCCCCCCACCACACATCCTTCAGTGTGGGTACTGTACTTCCCACCACCACACATCCTTCAGTGTAGGTACTGTACTTCCCCCCACCACCCATCCTTCAGTGTAGGTACTGTACTTCCCACCACCACACATCCTTCAGTGTAGGTACTGTACTTCCCACCACCACCCATCCTTCAGTGTAGGTACTGTACTTCCCACCACCACACATCCTTCAGTGTAGGTACTGTACTTCCCCCCACCACCCATCCTTCAGTGTAGGTACTGTACTTCCCACCACCACACATCCTTCAGTGTAGGTACTGTACTTCCCACCACCACACATCCTTCAGTGTAGGTACTGTACTTCCCACCACCACCCATCCTTCAGTGTGGGTACTGTACTTCCCACCACCACCCATCCTTCAGTGTGGGTACTGTACTTCCCACCACCACCCATCCTTCAGTGTTGGTACTGTACTTCCCACCACCACCCATCCTTCAGTATAGGTACTGTACTTCCCACCACCACCACCCATCCTTCAGTGTAGGTACTGCCCACCACCACCCATCCTTCAGTGTAGGTACTGTACTTCCCAACACCACCCATCCTTCAGTGTAGGCACTGTACTTCCCAACACCACCCATCCTTCAGTGTAGGTAGTGTACTTCCCAACACCACCCTTCCTTAAGTACAGGCACTGTACTTCCCAACACCACCCTTCCTTAAGATCAGGCACTGTACTTCCCAACACCACCCTTCCTTATTAAGTACAGGCACTGTACTTCCCAACACCACCCTTCCTTATTAAGTACAGGCACTGTACTTCCCAACACCACCCTTCCTTAAGATCAGGTACTGTACTTCTCAACACCACCCTTCTTTATTAAGTACAGGCACTGTACTTCCCAACACCACCCTTCCTTCAGTACAGGCAATGTACTTCCCAACACCACCCTTCCTTAAGTACAGGCACTGTACTTCTTATAAGTACAGTGTACAACACCACCCTTCCTTAAGATCAGCACTGTACTTCTCAACACCACATTAAGTACAGGCACTGTACTTCCCAACACCACCCTTCCTTATTAAGTACAGTACTTCCCAACACCACCCTTCCTTAAGTACAGACACTGTACTTCCCACCACCACCCTTCCTTAAGTACAGGCACTGTACTTCCCACTACAAGTACAGGCACTGTACCCCACCACCTCCCTTCCTTAAGTACAGGCACTGTACTTCTTTCCTTAAGTACAGGCACTGTACTTCCCACCACCTCCCTTCCTTAAGTACAGGCACTGTACTTCCCACCACCTCCCTTCCTTAAGTACAGGCACCGTACTTCCCGCCACCTCCCTTCCTTAAGTACAGGCACTGTACTTCCCACCACCTCCCTTCCTTAAGTACAGGCACTGTACTTCCCGCCACCTCCCTTCCTTAAGTACAGGCACTGTACTTCCCAACACCACCCTTCCTTAAGTACAGGCACTGTACTTCCCACCACCACCCTTCCATAAGTACAGGCACTGTACCTCCCAACACCACCCTTCCTTAAGATCAGGCACTGTACTTCTCAACACCACCCTTCCTTATTAAGTACAGGCACTGTACTTCCCAACACCACCCTTCCTTATTAAGTACAGGCACTGTACTTCCCAACACCACCCTTCCTTCAGTACAGGCAATGTACTTCCCAACACCACCCTTCCTTAAGTACAGGCACTGTACTTCCCACCACCTCCCTTCCTTAAGTACAGGCACTGTACTTCCCACCACCTCCCTTCCTTAAGTACAGGCACTGTACTTCCCACCACCTCCCTTCCTTAAGTACAGGCACTGTACTTCCCAACACCACCCTTCCTTAAGTACAGGCACTGTACTTCCCACCACCTCCCTTCCTTAAGTACAGGCACTGTACTTCCCGCCACCTCCCTTCCTTAAGTACAGGCACTGGAGTCGAGACACGTGGTTTATATTTGTTGAAGTGTGAGCAGTACCAGGGAATCAGGGGAAATCATTTAGCCAGACATAAGTCATGGAGGTGCGTACAATCGTTTTATTCCTTTGTGCAGTATACAAAATGTAGTTTACATGTAATAAAATATTGTTAAGCACAAAATAAAGCCGGTAACATACTGTTCATTTCTGGCAAACTAATACATACTAATAAAGTGGTACTCCGAGTTTCGGCCATAATTCGTTCCAGAAGACTGCTTGAGTGCCGTTATCGAACGAATTTGTTCCATAAGGAATAATGTAAATTAGATTAGTCCATTTCAGACCCCAAGAATACTTACAATAATGCACTTACATAATTGTTCGAGTTGGGAGCTGTTTGAAACTCTGAGTACCACTCTACTTACATCCTACTGAAGACTAGACATAGGTATTGAGTGGTACAATTTTAACCCATAAATGGTCCAAACGTATATATATGTTTTTTCAACATTTGAAAGTACAGGTTTCCCTCAACATTCACGGGGGTTAGGGGATCAAGAGCCTCGTGAATGTTGAAAAATTGCGAATGTTTGGTGCTCCAATATATTGCAGGGAAATATAATAAAATTAAATAATCTATGTATATACATGTATATACAGTGGACCCCCGCATAGCGAACTTAATCCGTGCAAGAGGGCTGGTCGTTATGCGAAATGTTCGCTATGCGAATTAATTTTCCCCATAAGAAATAATGGAAATAAAATTAATCCGTGCAAGACACCCAAAAGTATGAAAAAAAAATTTTTTTTACCACAAAAAAATGTTAATTTTAGTACACACAAACTGAAAAAGGCATGCACAATTACATGACACTTACTTTTATTGAAGATCTGGTGATGATTGATGGGATGGGAGGAGGGGAGAGAGAGTGTTAGTGTTTAGAAGGGGAATCCCCTTCCATTAGGACTTGAGGTAGCAAGTCCTTTTCCGGGGTTACTTTCCTTCTTTTTTAATGCCACTAGGACCAGCTTCAGAGTCACTGGACCTCTGTCGCACAACAAATCTGTCCATAGAGCTCTGTACCTCCCGTTCCTTTACGATTTGTCTAAAATGGGCCATAACATTGTCATTGAAATAGTCACCAGCACGGCTTGCAACAGCTGTGTCAGGGTGATTTTCATCCATAAAGGTTTGCAGTTCAACCCACTGTGCACACATTTCCTTAATTTTTGAAGTAGGCACAATGGATTCCACAACTGGCATAGGCTTCTCAGGGTTAGCCCCAAACCCTTCAAAATCTTTCTTAATTTCCATACTAATTCTCACCCTTTTTACCACAGGGTTGGCACTAGAAGCTTTCTTGGGGCCCATGGTCACTTATTTTCCAGAAACAGCACCGAAAACACTGTAATAATACGAAATATTCCGAGTGTATGCTTGAATGTTACCGCGGAGGCTGGCTGGTAAACAATGGGACGGGCGGCACATGTGAGGCTGGCTGAGGCCGCACATTGGACGCGTCTCGGACGAAGGTCGCTGAGCGGGTTTTTGTCCACTATGCGGGGCAAAATTTTAGCGAACAAAGCGTTCTCTATGCGGATTGTTCGCTATGCAAGGCGTTCGCTATGCGGGGGTCCACTGTACATACATGCTCCTCCCACTCATATGTTTGTCCAATCTCTTTTTAAAGCTACCCAAGGTCCTATCAAAGCTAAAACCTTGGGTAGCTTCACATTTAGGTTGGATAAATACACAAGTGAGAGGTGGTTGGATTTGAATGGGTCTTGCATGCGAGTAAATAGAATGTTCAAAGCTTATTGCTTGGATAGCATTTATTCTGTTATTGGGCTGGATTTGTGAAGGACCTGAATAGTATGGGCCAACAGGTCTACTGCAGTGTTCCTCCTTTCTTATGTTCTCATGAACATGTTCCTCCTTTCTTATGTTCACATGAACATGTTCCTCCTTTCTTATGTTCTCATGAACATGTTCCTCCTTTCTTATGTTCTCATGAACATGTTCCTCCTTTCTTATGTTCTCATGAACAATCATAAAATACGTACCTGAGAACATCGTAAAATATTGTACTGCCTCCACCACTGCCTCGTATTTTTATATAATTTCTTTCTTCAATTCTTTCGTGCTTCTCAGTTTCTTTACCAAAATTTATTTGGGCCCATGGTTAATTATGTAGCAGTCACAGTCAATCAACAAGCACCAAACACAATGAATTATTGTGAAATGTTTGGAAGAGCGCAGAGGATAATACTCACTCCAGCATAAACAAAGCCATACTGACTGACGATGCCTCTACCACCCACTGCTTCAACCCTCGTATTTATTATTATTATTATTATTATTATTATTATTATTATTATTATTATTATAATTATTATTATTATAATTATTATTAGCAGTCATGAATGAGTTGACATTATTTATACTGTAGTTTAATAAATAATGAACAAACAAAACACTCACCACTCGTAAGGCAGACGAACTCTGATGACTTGTGATGATTAAAAAAATTTAAATTATAATTCTTTATTTCTCTATTGATATATTACATGCAGTTACTGATGACAGTTGAATGGAGATGATTATATGGAGTGTAACTGCATGGCATGAGACTAGTGTGTGGATTCTAAGTCTTCACTGCCTCAGGTGAGGCAGTAGTAGTGGCAATTTCACCTTCTGCTCAAGATTCATGACTTTCTTTGAGCGCTTAGGGGTTGGCTCATCAATAGCGGTTACTGCTCCCTTGAGAGCCATACTTTCACCACCACACAAACAGCAATGACCGACTCGCACAGTGGCTGGAGACTGAGTGAGTGAGTGGCGGGTGGGAGGGCTGGCTGCCAGTTGTTATTATTGTTATTATTAATAACATGTATTATTATTAACATGTATGTATTTAATAACATGTTATAAATAATAATAGTACATATTATTAATAACATGTATGTTATTAAATACCATTGCCTCAATCACTGCCTCTACCACTCCAGTCACACTCAATCTACAAGCACCAAACACAATGAATTATTGTGAAATGTTTGGAAGTGCAGGGAGACTAATGTTCACTCCAGCATAAACAAAGTCACACTGACGATGTGTCAACCACTCCCTCGTATTTTTGTACAATTTCCTTCTTCAATTATATCGTATTTATTATTATTATTATTATTATTATTATTATTATTATTATTATTATTATTGTTATTATTAGCAATAGCAGAAATGTTCGATTCTTTGCTGTGTTCAAGAGTAAACACATGATGTCACCGTCTAATACCTTTCCTAATAGCCATTCCAATATGCAGTCATGAATGGGTTGACATTATTTATACTGTAGTTTAATAGCAAATAATGAACAAACAAAACACTCACCACACTGAGTGGTGGGAGGGCTGGCTGCCAGTTGTGGGGGTCGGAGGGAGGGTAGTAGGGACTCGCAGGTGGCGGGAAACTTAAATATAATTTGGCGGCTGGGAATTTGGCGGTTGGGAATTTGCGAATGTGTGAAGCCCGTGAAAGTTGAAAACTTGAATGTTGAGGGAGACCTGTATGTAAAAAAAGTAGATGATCTTTTTGCTTTTTTTTACATTTGAAAACGTGTAAAAAAACTTTGATCTACTTTTTTTCTTGTTACATTTGAAAATATGTAAAAAAAAGGTAGATCTACTTTTGTAGCACTACACATGTGAACGTAGATCTACAGTGGACCCTCGGCTAACGCCTTTAATCCTTTTCAGAAAGCTAGCCTTTTAGCCGATTTAACCTTTAGCCTAATTAATTTTCCCCATAAGAAATAAAGGAAATCCAATTAATCCGTTCCAGACACCCAAAAATATTAAACAAAATAATTTTTTTTACACTGAAATGACACCTTTATTGTGGACTTGTTGATGAGTGATGAGACGGGAGGAGGGGAGAGGATGAAGGTGTTCTAGTGTTTGGAAAGGGATTCCCCGTCCATTAATACTTCAGGTAACAAGTCCTTTTTTGGGGTTATCTCCCTTCTTTGTTTTTTTAATGCCACTATGACCAGCTTGAGAGTCACTGGACCACCCTCTACCAACATCACTACCACCCTCTACCACCATCATATCCACTACCACCCTCTACCACCATCACATCCACTACCACCATAAATGGCTTTTAGGACTTGACGTGCTGTTGGAGTGTAAGCAAGGTAACATTTATGAAGGGATTCAGGGAAACCGGCAGGCCGGACTTGAGTCCTGGAGATGGGAAGTACAGTGTCTACACTCTGAAGGAGTGGTGTTAATGTTGCAGTTTTATAACTGTAGTGTAGGGATGCCTCTGGCAAGACAGTAATGGAGTGAACGATGATGAAAGTTTTACTTTTTCCGGCCACCCTGCCTTGGTGGGAAACGGCCGATGTGTTAATAAAAAAATAAAGAAAGTTTTCTGGTAAAAGTGCTTCAGCTGATCATATATGTAGCAGCAAGTAATTACCCTGCTAAATTGCAGGAAACTATTTCTGAGGGTGGCTACGTGTCACAACAAGTGTTTAATGCTGATGAGACGAGTGTTTTGGAAGAAAATGTCAACACGAACTCACATCAGTCAGCAAGAGGAAAGTGTTTCATGATTATAGGCAGCAAAGGATCACTTCTCCTTGCTCCTTTGCGGTAATATATCAATTGATTTCAAGTGTAAGTCTATGGTAATTTATCGCTCCAAGACTCCTCGTGATAAAAACCTTACTAGTAATTTGGGGGTCAAACCAGCATGGATGACACAGGAATTATATCACTGTATTCCTGAAGTCAGGTTTTACCTGCACGGCAAGAACCTTGCATTCAAGGTTCTCTTCACTCTTAATAATTCCCGTACTCATCCTGAAGCTTTGTTGAATGTGGACCCACATGTAAAAGTTGTATTTTTACCTCCAAATACATCTTTAGTACAACCATTGGATCATTGAGTTTTTCATTCAAGTGTAATTGCGCGCTAAAAGTGATGAAAAAACTCTTGACTCTTGAGGCAGATCACAGGAAGAAGAACCTGAAGAAACACATTGCAACAGTTATGTGAGCACTTCCATATTGCTGCTAAACTGGCAGACTTGTTCCCTGAAGTGGACCCTGGCAAATCTAGAAGCACTGCTCTGAAATGGGGCCTAGAGCAGCTGATAATGCCTTACCAGCACTGTAGGGTAGAAAACACCAGAGATGTACTGTATTACAAAATTTATCCACTGTTTAGTAAAATCATATACAGTGGACCCCCGGTTTATGATCAGCTCCCAATGCGACCAATTATGTAAATGTATTTATGTAAGTGCGTTTATATGTGTATGTTTGGGGGTCTGAAATGGACTTAATCTAATTCACAATATTCCTTATGGGAACAAATTCGGTCAGTACTGGCAGCTGAACATACTTCTGGAATGAAATAATATCGTAAACCGGGGGTCCACTGTACTTTAGTGCCAGAGCCTCAAAAATCCACTTCGCCTAACACTGAACAGCTATCCACCTCTACTGACAACCAACAACTATTCACATCAACCCAGTAGGGCCACAGCATGAATGCTGATTGTCAGCTGAAGTGGATGGTTGAGGCTGTTGCATAAAAGCCTATGGTTTTACTAAATAATGGATAAATTCTGTAATACATCTCTGGTGTTTTCTACCCTACAATATGTTATACAGGTGATAGTAAGGCATTATCAGCTGCTCCAGGTTCTATTTCAGAGCAGTGCTTCTAGATTTGTCAGGGTTAACTTCAGGAAAAAAGTCTGCCAGTTTAACAGCCACTTGGAACTGCTCACGTAACTGTTGCAATGTGTTACTTCAGGTGCTTCTTCCTCTGTTATCTGCCTCCCTTGTGTGTCTGTTGTATTAAAGATGTATTTGGAGGTAAAAATACAACTTTTACATGTGGGTCCACATTCAAGAAAGCCTTAGAATAAGTACAGGAATTATTAAGAGTGAAGAGAACCTTGAATGTAAGGTAAAACTTGACTTCAGAAATAAAGTGATTACTAAAACAGTAAATAAATAAATCCTCTGTCATCCATGGTGACTGGTTTGACCTACAACTTTCAAGGCATGAGGAGTCTTGGACTTGCCCTTGAAATCAACTGATGTATTACCACACATGAGCAAGGTGTAGTGATCCTTCTCTGCCTTGTTATAAGAAAAAATAAAATTACTTTTTGAAAATTTGTGGATGCTGTGGACAAGTTTCAGATCAGGGGTCTGGACTATGGAAGGGTTGATGTATGATAGTGTAAATATTTTATCAGGCATTTTAGATACATTTGATATTGAGAAAATGCTCCTTTCCACACATAGGTGATTTTGGCTATCACTGGTGGTCGGGAACTTATACTGTTCAAAATTCAAATTCAGATTAAAAAATTTAATTCTTTGCATAGTATACAATGTGTAGTTTACATGTAAAATATTGTTAAGCACAAAGAAAGCCGCTAACATGCAGTGCATTTTGAGAAGACTAATATCATGTAGTTTTTGAAATATTAGATTAGCCCCTGTATAAACAGACTTTTTCGCTTTGTTGAATTGCTGAAGAAAACCTCAGATAGAGATAAAATTATACAGGCTCATTGTACACTGTGTTGCTGTTTTGATGCATGGCTATTTAATAATAATCTTTATTTCTACAAGTACATGTACAAGGTATACAGACCATAACTGACATAGATAAGAGGAAAAAGGTGGGTAGTGTATTGAGGCATCTGTGGAAAGAAGTTAATGTCTCGTGGCCTGGTGGCAAAAGCTCTCGCTTCACATGGTGAGGGTCCGGGTTCGATTCCCGGCGAAAGGGTGGAAGCATCGGAAGTGTTTCCTTACACCAGTTGTCTGTGTTCACCCATCAGTAATAATGGGTACCTGGGTGTTAATGGACTGCTGTGGGTCGCATACTGTGACAAAACTGACCAAATTTGCCTGAAATGGTCTGCATAACAAGTGGCTTTCTATATACAGTGGTCCCTCAATAATCGTCCAGCCTGAAAGTCGTCCATTTCGGTAAGGCATGGTGAGGCTGCCAGTTCTGACAAAAAAGCAGCTGAAAAATATGTGCAGGAATTCAAGGAATACATAGAGGCTGAAGGACTGAAACCTGAACAAGTGTTCAGTTGTGATGAAACAGGCCTCTTTTGGAAGAAAAGGAAGAAAAGGCAATGCCAGGACACAAGCCTATGAAAGACAGGCTGACGCTCATGTTCCATGCTAATGCTAGTGGGGATTTCAAAGTGAAGCCGTTACTAGTGTATCATTCTGGAAATCCCAGAGTGTTCAGGAAAAACAATGTTATGAAGAGTAAATTGTGTGTGTTTTGGAGATCTAATAGTAAGGCATGGGTCACAAGGGACATTTTTGTCGAGTGGTTCAATGAAGTGTTTGGCCCTAGTGTGAAGAATTACCTCCTGGAAAAGAAATTGGATCTCAAGTGCCTCCTAGTAATGGACAATGCACCTGCTCATCCTCCAAACTTGGATGACCTAATTCTGAAGGAGTTTGGGTTCATCACAGTAAAGTTCTTGCCCCCGAATACCACTCCTCTCCTCCAGCCCATGGACCAGCAAGTCATTTCAAACTTTAAAAAACAATACACCAAAGCAATGTTTGAAAGGTGCTTGAATGTGACCTCAGACACTCACTTGACCCTAAGAGATTTTTGGAAAGAACACTTCAGTATTCTCCATTACATAACCCTTATAGGTACAGCTTGGGAGGCAGTGACTACCAGGACTTAGAACTCTGCTTGGAGAAAATTGTGGTCAGATTGTGTTCACAAGAAGGATTTTGAAGGGTTTGCGGCAGCCCCTGATGAGCCTATGTCAGTTGTGAACTCTATTATGGCACTTGGGAGTTCCATGGGGTTGGATGTGAGTTTGGAGGATGTGGAAGAGTTGGTGGAGGACCACAACGAAGAGCTAACCACTGAGGAGCTGCAAGAGCTTCAGCAGGAACAGGAACAGATCGCAGCTCAGAATCTTGCTGCAGAGGAGGAGGAAGAGAGATGTAAGAAGTTGCCTTCTTCAGAAATTAGGGAGATTTTTGAAATGTGAGGGAGGATGGAAAGATTTATGGAGAAACATCACCCTGAGAAGGATATTGCAAGCCATATCGGTAACTTGTACAGTGACAGAGTCTTGGCCCATTTTAGGGAAGTTTTAAAGAGATGCCAGAAACAGAGTTCTCTGGACAGTTTTTTTGCGAGACAGGACTCCAGTCACTCTCAAGCTGGTCCTAGTGGCATTAAGAAACAGAGAAGAGAAGTGACCCCAGAAAAGCACTTGGTACCTGGGTACCAGAGGTGTTGATGGCAGGGGATTCGCCTTCCAAACAGTAAATAATCAAATCTGTCTCCTTCTCCAGTCTTCCATACACTAAGTAGAATCGCCAATAAAGTTAAGTGTTATTCTGTTAATGTTTCATTCATCATGTGCCATTGTATTGTTTATGTACTACATCTATATTTCATGTAAAAAAAATTTTTGTTTTAATACTTCTGGGTGTCAGGAACGGATTTACATTATTTCTTATGGGGAAAATTGATTCGAAAATCGTCTATTTTGATAATAATCCCACTTCCAGGAACGGATTAAGGACGATAATTGAGGGACCAGTGTATGTAGTAGTAAGTCACTGATGTCAGCTAGGCCTGTATACCTTGTACATGTACTTGTAGTAAATAAAGATATTATTATTACTATGTAAGCTAAAATGAGGAACGAAAAAAGTATAAGGTACTAACACTTGTACAGAAGGGCCCCACTTATACAGCAGATTAGGTTCCAGACTACTGCTGTATAGGAGGGCCCCACTTATAAAGCAGGTTAGGTTCTGAGTAGAGATGTATTGGATGTGGAAATTTAGATATATGTGGATGTGTATGAGGATGTCTTACTTATTTTGTGGATGTTCCACAGATGCAGATGTGAATATCTGTTTACAGTAAAATGCGGATGTAAGAAATTGTGCGGATGTTCCGCAGATGCAGATGCGGATATCCAATACATCTCTAGTTCTGAGCTACTGCTGTACAGGATGGCCCTGCTTATATAGGAAATTAGGTTCCCAACTACTGCTGTACAGGAGGGCCTCACTTATACAGTAGGTTAGGGTCTGGGCTACTGCTGTACAGGAGGCTGTGCTTATACAGCAGGTTAGCTTACGGGCTGCTGCTGTAAAGTGAAATATAGCATTTTTTCACTTTTAAGTTCATATAATAGCCTGACAACATGTTTACAATATCATATTATAAGTGAGCAATAGAGCTAGGCCTAAAAAAATGCATATACAGTACACACATTAAAATATTTTCATCGTTACCTTATAGTGAGTAGTGGGAGACGGCCGACTTGTTGAAAACAAAAGTTTGAATAAATGAAGAATGACTATAATTGAAAGCCGCTATATTAATGAAATGCTGTGCAGCAAAGCGCTGTAAAGAGAGGCTCTCCTGCACATAAAAGGTTAATTATATTAATAGTATGTGATGAGAGTAAGTGAGAAATGCTGCAGTGGTTGAAGTATTAAGACTTAAGTATGAAGTCTCAATGTAATGGACATTAAGTTTTTCACTTTCCAGATGACCGACACCAATCTTGCTCTCAGTGTCAAAAAAAAAATAATTTTCTCCCAAAAACATTATTAATTCTTCCGAAATGGTAGAGAATCTTTTTCTATTTTAGGCCAAGTTCATTGTTCTAGTTGACCATATTCTTAGCTATTTCACTTGTGTGGATTCCATTCTATTGATTGAGCACAAGAAACCACCATTTCAACTATTTCAACTGCCCTATAAAATGGTCAGAATTTGGTAATTTGGCCATTTTCACACAAAATTGAAAAAATGCCAATTTAGTAATTTAAAAATTGAGTCCATAATAAACAATATAGACATTCCTGGCACTAAAACAACATTTCCTCTGTTCATTAGTCACATCCCAGGCCTCTCCTATATTACATTTGCTTTCCATTTTGATTCTTATTCACAGACAAATAGAAAATTTACTCTGTCGGACAAAAAATAACCAGGCAGTATTGGTCGTGGTTTACAGCCTGCCACTAATTGAATCAGACATATTATAAACCCATAAAACAGACTGAGGGTTGTAGGAAGCCTTATCTGTCCTTTGGAATATTGGCAAAAAGTCCAATGTTACTGCACAGGGGTCCTGACCAGCAAAATGCACGCAGTTGTCTTCACCAAATTCAACCTGAACAGCAAGAACATTGACTGGGAACCTTGTCTTAAATGAAACATGTTGGGAAAATATCTTAAATATCATTGATCCAAACCAGTGCCTTGAAAGGACCAACTTCCTGGTAGCTGCAGTTGGTGGGCAGACAAAGGACTGCCCAGCACCCTCTCAACCACGTGTTGCTTCCACTCCCATCCCCCCCCTCCTGCTCCCCTATGCCCCATGCCACAGGTTTACCTTGCACCATGTGACTGTGACTGGAACTGGACAAAGTACACCATTCATGCCACATCCCTTCAATTTTGATGCCAGTGGAAGTGGCATCAGGCCCGAATGTCCCGTCACAATTAAGTCTACAGAGTTAGACTATTTCCAACTATTCTTTGATGAGCCTATAATGAACCAGATTGTTATCCAGACCAGCATGTACTACAGGCATACAATGGACCACACAGATGTTGCAGAATCATCATGGCTGCACAAGTGGAAGGATACAACTGTGGCTGAAATTTATTTATTCCTTGGCACTGTCATACATATAAGAACAATATAGCACACTACCGTTCCACAGACTACTTCATCAGCACTCTAGTCTTCCATGACCTCCTTCCCTGCGACAGATTCACTCTGTTGCTACGAATGTTGCACTTCTCGGACAGAAATATGCCCAACAGAAATAACCTATACAAAATCTGGGAATTGTTTGTGTATGTAAAGCAAAAAATTTATTGTCTACTTTTATCTATTCAAGAACATTGTTGTCAACAAGTCTTTGATTCTGTTCAAGGGACGACTGTCATTCAAACATTATATACCAAGCAAATGTAACCACTTTGGTATAAAGCTCTTTGTTATGTGTGACTGTGAGACTGGTATTGTGTTGGATGTCATTATCTTCACGGAAAAATACACTCAACGATACCAGGCGGATGTTGGGCATTTCTTGTGATGTTCGCAAGATGATGGAGCCCTACCTTGGCAAAGGTCATACATTGTATACAGACAACTGGTATACAAGCCCTATGCTCGCTGATTTCCTACTTGTGAACAATGCTGATATATGTGGAACAGTGAGAAGGAATAGAAAACACATGCCAAGGTTCATTGGAGGAAGTGTAGTGCAAGTGTTTCATGCCAATGACATCGTGGCACTGACATGGCATGACAAACGGGACATGGCGTTGCTGTCAATCATCCACAGAAACAAGATGGTACAAACAGATGAGGTGAACAGGGACATCAATGAATGTATTGTAAAGCCAGCTGCTGTCGTGGACTATACAAACAATGTGCAACTAGTCGACGTGTGAAATGCAAATAAGGTCTGTTGACTGTGTGCATAGGAGTCACTAGTGGTATATGAAAGTATTTTTCCACCTTGTAGACATTGCAATGCTCAATACCTTCAACATGTACAAAATAAAGACTGGGAAGCAACAACAATGTGAGGAATTCACCCTCAACGTCATCAAGCAGAAAGTGAAAAGGTATAGTACCACACCTGTACCTGCAGCTCCACAGCGACCTGCTGCCCCACAACAGCAACCTGTCACTCCACAACCAGAGGGGGGAAGTGCCCAACCGAATAATCCCTAACTGTCACTGCCTGATACCAATACCATCTACCCCAAAGAAGAAGTATTTGCAGAAGAAGTGTGTTGTATGTGCTTACACTACAAGGCGACCCCAAGTGCAAAAAGACACGATTCATATGTCAGCAATGTGGGATGGCACTCTGTATGAATCCATGCTTCTTGGAGTATCATACAATGGTGGACTTTTAGAAACATAATTGGAACCTGTAAATACCTTGTATATACAGTAGACCGTCATTTAACATGAGTTTATTTGGCATGATTTGGTTATAGCATGATTGAAAAATTGCAGCACAATTTCATAGAGCACTTTGTAAAATTAACTTTACATGGTTCCGTTTGCGGGCACAGAAAAAAATTTCCCAAGCTCAAGCTGCCGCCTTGTTGTGGGTCAGCGGGGGAGACCTCCCACCATCCCCTGACACTCCTACCACCGCCATCCCAGCCTTCATGAATACTGTTCAGTTCCACTTCTCTCCTACAAGCTAGCTGTGTTTGTGAATTGTGTTTTGATCTTTACCATATCTTGTAAGTGCCAAGCAATCATGGCACCCAGTAGGCATACCAGTGTTGCCGACATTGGCAAGTAAAGGTATAAGCATTAAAGTCTGAGAATTAATGAAGAAAATAGAGATATTAGACAAGAGATAGCCTGTGGCCATAATGAAGCTTCACTTTGTGCACATAAGAATGAGGTAAATATGAGTTTGTGTGATGACTGACTGACTGACTGATTGACTGAATTGACTGACTAACTTACTGACTTGACTGATTTACTGACTGACTTAAAGTTAGACTTTTTTACTGAAGAGGACCCTGAAACGGTGTCTAGAGCAGCTGATGCCTTACCGTCAGTTGCATAATGTACTGTGGGGTAAAATAGAATAGAATTTATGGACACTCGAGTACAACCATCGACTTTAGTACCAGAACCTCTACCATCCACCTCAGCCCAGTAGGGCCACAGTTTAACTCTCCACTCTCCACAATCATCCACAAACACCAGCACCCACAATTTAAGGTAAGAAATACTATTATTTATGTTGTTTTTGTAATCTTAAGCAGTGAACATAATACATCACAACAATGAACTACAATTGCATATTCACTTTTATTTTTGTAAGATCTGTTGGTCTAAAAAAAAAAAGTTATTTGGCTTTTTGGGGACTCTTTGGAATATAACCCTATTTTTCCCCTAAGTTCTTAAGTTCATCTAACACGGTTTTTTACCTAACACGGCATTATCAGGAACGTAACTACCGTGTTAAATGATGGTCTTCTGTATATGTAAGCACTAGTATGTGATTGAACCAGGTGTACAAATTCATCTGTCAGTATGAACATGTGTGTTTGTGAGAGTATGATTACTAATTCAGTGCCAAACATTAGTGTCTCAACAAGAATTAGCTATGAAATCAAAAGATCTGCAACAAAACATTATTATCATAACATATGAACAGCAAAAAATTGAAAAGAATTGGAAAAACGATAAATTTTCATTGTTTCTGCAAGTGACATTGCTCCATGTAGTCGACACCTCATCATTTAGCACCAGCTTCACAGGCTTATATCTCGGTAAGTACTGACCCTAAAAAATTTTCTTATCCTATAACATTTTTTTTTTTTTCAAAATATTTGGAACAAGTGCTGAAGCCTTCAGGAGGAAACTAGACAAGTATCTTCACCAGGTGCCAGACTGTGATGGATATATGGGGCAGCGGGCCTCCAGCAGCAACAGCCTGGTTGACCAGGCGAGCACTAGACGAGCCTGGCCCATGGCCGGGCTCAGAGAGTAGATATACTCTCGAAATTCTTCAAAGGTATATCAAAGGCAAAGTGAACCAAGCCTATAAATAACGTTATTGATTTGTCAATGCTGGGTAAAGTGAACATTGCAGCTCAGCCTGATACAGTGTACAAAATTTCGATAGCAAAACGAGGAGGTTGAAAAAATAGAAATGTATTGTCCACGTACATATATGTGAATACTTACCATTATTAAATTTAATTTAAAAAATTATTACTTTAATAATGTTTATTATGGTGTTCTATGAGGCTGCAGTCATGCAGTCCCCCCCCCCCCCCCCACCACTGACTACAAACTCTGATCATACAATAGAGTGGAAAAGTAATGTGAAGAGCCTGGGAGTGGTAATGTCTTAGGATCTCACCTTTAAAGATCACAACAGTGCCACTATCACATCTGCAAAGAAAATGATAGGATGGGTAATGAGAGCATTCAAAACAAGTGATGCCAAGCCAATAGTGATCCTTTTTAAATCGCTTGTTCTTTCTAGGCTGGAATACTGTTGTACATAAACATCTCCATTCAAAGCAGGTGAAATTGCAGCTCTAGAGAATGTACAGTTTTGCCAAACCCCTTAACTACTGGGAAGGCCTGGAAGCTCATGACCTGTACTCACTGGAATGCAGACAACAGAGATGCATCATAATCTACACGTGGAAAATCCTAGAAGGAATAGTCCCTAATCTGCACACACAAATCACTCCCCACAAAAGCAAAAGACTGGGCATGAAGTACAAAATACCCCCTGTGAAAAGTAGGGGTACCATTGGGGCCCGAGACTGTTCAGCAGTCTCCCACCAAGCATATGGGGAATTACCAATATACCTCTGGCTGCCTTCAAGGGGGAGCTGGACAGATACCTAAAGTCAGTGCTGGATCAGCCGAGCTGTGGTTCGTATGATGGACTACGTGCAGCCAACAGTAACAGCCTAGTTGATCAGGCCCTGATCCACCGAAAGGCCTGGTTATGGACCAGGCTGCGGGGCCGTTGACCCCCGGAACACCCTCCAGGTAAACTCCAGACTTCTTCGAGCTCAATTTCAAGCTACTTCCATTTCTGAAACCAATCAAAATCATCTCCATTTTAGTAATACTAGTACATGTATAGCTTCCAGTCAATCAAATGATATCAAGAAGCAGCCAATAAAACCATAAAAATCATCCAAGAAAGTACATGAAATTCACTATTTTAAACCATACACACAGTTTTATTTTCCCATCATGCACTGCATGGGACAGGAATTTTTTTTTATACAGTACAGTAGTTACATTCCTGAAAATGGCGTGTTAGGTAAAACCATGTTAGATGACCCGAAGAACTTATGGGAAAAATAGGGTTACGTTCCTGGGAGCCCCAAAAAAAGCCAGACTTTTTTGTTTAGGCCTCCACATGTTACAAAAATTAAAGTGAATACGTAATTGTAGTTTTTACTGCTTAAGATTACAAATGCAACAAAAATAATAGTATTTCTTACCTTAAATTGTGGGTGTTGGTGTTTGTGGATGATTGTGATGAGAGTAGAGAGTTATGCTGTGGCCCTACTGGGCTGAGGTGGATGGTAGAGGTTCTGGCTCTAAAGTCGATGGTTGTACTGGAGTGTGCATAAATTCTGTAATGGATTTCTGTTCTATTTTACCCCACAGTACATTATACAACTGATGGTAAGTCATCAGCTGCTCTAGACACCGTTTCAGGGTCCTCTTCAGTGAAAAAATCTAACTTTAAGTCATTCAGCCAGTTAAGTCAGTATGTCATTCAGTCAGTCAAGTCAGTAAGTCATTCAGTCAGTCAAGTCAGTAAGTTATTCAATCAAGTAAATAAGTCATTCAGTCAAGTCAGTAAGTCATTCAGTCAAATCAGTCAGTCAGTCACTCAAATCAGTAAGTCATTCAGTCAAGTCAGTAAGTCATTCAGTCAAGTCAGTAAGTCATTCAGTCAAGTCAGTAAGTCATTCAGTCATTCAACAAGTCAATCATTCAGTAAGTCAGTAAGTCAATCACACAAACTCATATTTACCTCATTTTATGGGCACATTGCCGCTTCATTACAGCCACAGGTTATCTCTTGTCTAATACAGTGGACCCTCGGTTATCAGCCAACTTGGTTATAGGCTGGTTTTTTAGCTTCCGGTTATTGGCTGTTATTTCACTTATCGGCCATATGGGACACGTACACCTACCCACCGGCAGCTGCTCGCGTCAGTCTGGCTGTCTTTCTGGGCGAGTGAGGAAGCTTCTGCCCTTTCTTCCAAACATTTTGCTATAATCCGTTGTTTTTGGTGGTTATTTATCAAGTGTAACTGTTAAATAACTCGCCATTGCCCCCAAAAAAGTTCTCGGTAAAGTTCCTTTGGTAAAGAAAGTGAGAAACACGATAGAATTCAAGGCAGGCAGGCATAGAGGCAAGGAGTGTAGCAGGCATGCAGGCATAGAGGCAAGGAGTGTAGCAGGCATGCAGGCATAGAGGCAAGGAGTGTAGCAGGCATGCAGGCATAGAGGCAAGGAGTGTAGCAGGCATGCAGGCATAGAGGCAAGGAGTGTAGCAGGCATGCAGGCATAGAGGCAAGAAGTGTAGCAGGCATGCAGGCAAGAAGTGTAGCAGGCATAGAAGCAAGAAGTGTAGCAGGCATGCAGGCATAGAGGCAAGGAGTGTAGCAGGCATAGAGGCAAGAAATGTAGCAGGCATGCAGGCAAAGAGGCAAGGAGTGTAGCAGGCATGCAGGCATAGAGGCAAGGAGTGTAGCAGGCATGCAGGCATAGAGGCAAGGAGTGTAGCAGGCATGCAGGCATAGAGGCAAGGAGTGTAGCAGGCATGCAGGCATAGAGGCAAGGAGTGTAGCAGGCATGCAGGCATAGAGGCAAGGAGTGTAGCAGGCATGCAGGCATAGAGGCAAGAAGTGTAGCAGGCATGCAGGCAAGAAGTGTAGCAGGCATAGAAGCAAGAAGTGTAGCAGGCATGCAGGCATAGAGGCAAGGAGTGTAGCAGGCATAGAGGCAAGAAATGTAGCAGGCATGCAGGCAAAGAGGCAAGAAGTGCAGCAGGCATGCAGGCATAGAAGCAAGGAGTGTAGCAGGCATGCAGGCATAGAGGCAAGAAGTGTAGCAGGCATAGAGGCAAGGAGTGTAGCAGGCATGCAGGCATAGAGGCAAGGAGTGTAGCAGGCATGCAGGCATAGAAGCAAGGAGTGTAGCAGGCATGCAGGCATAGAGGCAAGTGGAGCAGGCATGCAGGCATAGAGGCAAGAAGTGTAGCAGGCATGCAGGCATAGAGGCAAGAAGTGTAGCAGGCATAGAGGCAAGGAGTGTAGCAGGCATAGAGGCAAGGAGTGTAGCAGGCATAGAGGCAAGGAGTGTAGCAGGCATAGAGGCAAGGGGTGTAGCAGGCATAGAGGCAAGGGGTGTAGCAGGCATAGAGGCAAGGGGTGTAGCAGGCATAGAGGCAAGGGGTGTAGCAGGCATAGAGGCAAGGGGTGTAGCAGGCATAAAGGCAAGGAGTGTAGCAGGCATAGAGGCAAGGGGTGTAGCAGGCATGCAGGCATAGAGGCAAGGAGTGTAGCAGGCATGCAGGCATAGAGGCAAGGAGTGTAGCAGGCATGAAGGCATAGAGGCAAGGAGTGTAGCAGGCATGCAGGTATAGAGGCAAGGAGTGTAGCAGGCATGAAGGCATAGAGGCAAGGAGTGTAGCAGGCATGCAGGCATAGAGGCAAGGAGTGTAGCAGGCATGAAGGCATAGAGGCAAGGAGTGTAGCAGGGATGCAGGTATAGAGGCAAGGAGTGTAGCAGGCATAGAGGCCTTGGAAAATCATCCTGAGCCTTATATGCTCCAGGTTAGGGTCAAGGTCAAGGTCAGTTTCAGGGTCAAGGGTAGGTTTTCTGTTAAGCTTCAGCACTTGTTCGCTAATACAGTGGAACCCCACCTTATGAACGCATCGCGTTACATTAAATCTGCCATACGAAGCATTTGAACGCAAAAATTTTGCCTCGCCTCACGATAAAAAACTCGCCTTACATGATCTGTCCGGGACATGTCCCACATGTGACCTCAGCACCGGCAGCTGCTCGCGTCAGTCTGACTGTCTTTCTGGGTGAGTGAGGAAGCTTCTGCCCTTTCTTCCAAATATTTTGCTATAATCCGTTGTTTTTGGTGGTTATTTATCAAGTGTAACTGTGAAATAACTCGCCATTGCCCCCAAAAAAGTTCTTAGTAAAGTTCCTTTGGTAAAGAAAGTGAGAAACATGATAGAATTCAAGGCAGGCAGGCATAGAGGCAAGGAGTGTAGCAGGCATGCAGGCATAGAGGCAAGGAGTGTAGCAGGCATAGAGGCAAGGAGTGTAGCAGGCATGCAGGCATAGAGGCAAGGAGTGTAGCAGGCATGCAGGCATAGAGGCAAGGAGTGTAGCAGGCATGCAGGCATAGAGGCAAGGAGTGTAGCAGGCATGCAGGCATAGAGGCAAGGAGTGTAGCAGGCATGCAGGCATAGAGGCAAGGAGTGTAGCAGGCATGCAGGCATAGAGGCAAGGAGTGTAGCAGGCATAGAGGCAAGAAGTGTAGCAAGCATGCAGGCAAGAAGTGTAGCAGGCATAGAGGCAAGAAGTGTAGCAGGCATGCAGGCATAGAGGCAAGGAGTGTAGCAGGCATGCAGGCATAGAGGCAAGGAGTGTAGCAGGCATAGAGGCAAGAAGTGTAGCAGGCATGCAGGCATAGAGGCAAGAAGTGCAGCAGGCATGCAGGCATAGAGGCAAGAAGTGTAGCAGGCATGCAGGCATAGAGGCAAGGAGTGTAGCAGGCATGCAGGCATAGAGGCAAGGAGTGTAGCAGGCATGCAGGCATAGAGGCAAGGAGTGTAGCAGGCATAGAGGCAAGGAGTGTAGCAGGCATAGAGGCAAGGAGTGTAGCAGGCATAGAGGCAAGGAGTGTAGCAGGCATAGAGGCAAGGGGTGTAGCAGGCATAGAGGCAAGGGGTGTAGCAGGCATAGAGGCAAGGGGTGTAGCAGGCATAGAGGCAAGGGGTGTAGCAGGCATGCAGGCATAGAGGCAAGAAGTGTAGCAGGCATGCAGGCATAGAGGCAAGAAGTGTAGCAGGCATGCAGGCATAGAGGCAAGGAGTGTAGCAGGCATGAAGGCATAGAGGCAAGGAGTGTAGCAGGCATGCATGTCAGCATAGTTGCTGATCCCTGTATTCCCTGTATTATATAGCATAGCATATTAGTATCATCCATGTGCTTTAGATACGAGATCCCTTGTAGGCCTGTGGCTTTGTGTGACGTCACAGGATGCACATGTGGAGGCTCATACCTCTGCCCCGGCCTCACTCGGTGGCAGACCATTCAGCGGACAGGCAAGGCAGCTGGGCTCCATCCCTCATCTCAGTCTGACAATATAGTTACCATCCTACGATATCTCCATTTAAGAACCCTTACGATATGCAGGTATAGAGGCAAGGAGTGTAGCAGGTATAGAGGCCTTGGAAAATCATCCTGAGCCTTATATACTCCAGGTTAGGGTCAAGGTCAAGGTCAGTTTCAGGGTCAAGGGTAGGTTTTCTGTTAAGCTTCAGCACTTGTTTGCTAATACAGTGGAACCCCGCCTTATGAACGCATCGCGTTACATTAAATCCGCCATACGAAGCATTTGAACGCAAAAATTTTGCCTCGCCTCACGATAAAAAACTCGCCTTACATGATCTGTCCGGGACGTGTCCCACATGTGACCTCAGCACCAGTGTTTACAAGCCAGCCAGTGCGGTCGCATCTATGCATACATTCGGTATATTTCACATTATCCCAGTGTTTTTAGTGCTTGTAACTGCAAAATAAGTCACCATGGACCCGAAGAAAGGTTCTAGTGCCATCCCTGTGGTAAAAATGGCAAGAATTAGTATGGAATTGAAAAAAGAGATTAAGGAAATGTGTGCAAAGTGGGTTGAACTGCAAACCTTTACGGATGAAAATTACCCTGACACAGCTACTGCAAGCCGTGTTGGCAACCTGTACAATGACAATGTTATGGCCCATTTTAGGAAAGTCTTAAAGGAACAGGAGGTACAGAGCTCTATGGACAGATTTGTTGTGCGACAGAGGTCCAGTGACTCTCAAGCTGGTCCTAGTGGCATTAAAAGAAGAAGGGAAATAACCCCAGAAAAGGACTTGCTACCTCAAGTCCTAATGGAAGGGGATTCCCCTTCTAAACAATAACTTCCACACACTCCCCTCCTCCCATCCCATCAATCATCACCAGATCTTCAATAAAGGTAAGTGTCATGTATTCTATTCAATTTCCACAAACGCAAGTGTCTTGAATCTTCACTAATAGCTATTTCTAACACAATTAAACAAAACAAAGGCAGCTTCACCATCTCTGAAGTCTTAGCAAGAATCCTCCTGAAAACAGTAAACCCTGCCATCACATAGTCTCTCCTGTTAATAATACACATAGCATATTAAATTGAAACAGACCTTCTCTATCCAGCCTCCAATAGAAATATTTGTCTAACCTATTTTTATGTTACCCAAGTTATAGCTTTTATATCATTTTACTCTTGTGCGAGTCAGTTGTTCTACATATTGTGTTACTGCTGCTACTACTACTATTACTACTACTACTACAACAACTTATCTCACTACTACTACCACTAGTACTGCACCTCACTCTGAGCCTATATATACCCTCTGTGACCATGTACTGTTTATAACGGCTTGATAAACCTCCTGGAGATCGAAACGTTGCCACAATAAAAATATCACATTAGTTGCACTTGTGTCCTTTTACTTTACATATTGTCGGTAATTCTACCAACTTTATTATATTCTATTCTTAGTAGAGTAGTAATTGTGCATGTCTTCTTCAGTTTGTGTGTATTAAAATTAATATTTCATGTGGTAAAAATTTTTTTTTTCCATACTTGGGAGTGTCAGGAACGGATTAATTTGATTTCCATTATTTCTTATGGAGAAAATTAATTCGGCTAACGATAAGTTTGGCTTATGATGAGCTCTCAGGAACGGATTAATATCTTAAGGTGGGGGTCCACTGTATTGTGGACAAAGAGAATGAAATGTGCTCGATTTTAAATAATGATTTTCTCTCGGTTTTTACACAGGAAGACACTAATAATATTCCAGTAATTAATTTTTATAGTGGGCCAGAAGAAGATAAATTATGTAACATCACAGTCACTAGTGAAATGGTTGTGAAGCAGATAGACAGACTGAAGCAAAATAAGTCACCGGGTCCTGATGAGGTTTTTTCAAGGGTTCTTAACGAATGCAAAATGGAACTCTGTGAACCATTAACTAATATTTTTAATTTATCTCTTCAAACAGGTGTAGTGTCTGATATGTGGAAGATGGCTAATGTAATTCCTATTTTTAAAGCAGGGGACAAGTCGTTACTGTCAAATTACCGCCCAATAAGCCTGACCTCAATTGTAGGCAAATTACCGAGTCATTTATAGCTAAGATTATAAGAAGCCATCTCGATAAGCATAGCTTGATTAGTGATACTCAGCATGGATTCACGAGAGGCCGTTCTTGTCTAACTAATTTATTAACTTTCTTCAGTAAAGCTTTTGAGGCTGTTGATCACGATAAAGAATTTGATATTATTTACTTAGATTTTAGTAAGGCTTTTGATAGAGTTCTGCACCAAAGACTGTTGAAGAAAGTGGCAGCTCATGGCATTGGGGGAAAAGTGCTCTCGTGGATCGAGTCATGGCTCACTGACAGGAAGCAGAGTGTGTCCATAAATCGGGTTAAATCCGAGTGGGGGTCTGTAACAAGTGGTGTTCCACAGGTATCAGTCTTGGGCCCGTTGTTGTTTATAATATATATCAGTGATCTTGATGAGGGAATTACTAGTGAAATGAGCAAATCTGCCAATGACACAAAGATAGGGTAATTGATTCAAACGTAGATATCAGGGAACTTCAGGAGGATTTAGACAAACTCAGTACCTGGTCAGCAAAGTGGCAGATGTAGTTCATTGTAGATAAATGCAAGGTTCTGAAGCTCGGGAGTGTCCATAACCCTAGCACTTATAAGTTAAATAATGTAGAACTTAGCCATACAGATTGCGAAAAGAACTTGGGGGTTATGGTGAGCAGTAACCTTAAACCAAGACAGCAGTGCCTAAGCGTACGTAATAGGGCAAATAGATTATTGGGATTTATATCAAGAAGTGTAAGCAATGGAAATCCAGAGGTTATACTGCAGCTTTATACATCATTAGTAAGGCCTCACCTAGATTATGCAGCTCAGTTCTGGTCTCCATATTACAGAATGGACATAAATTCGTTAGAAAAGATTCAGCGTAGAATGACTAAATTAATACATAGCATTAGAAATCTTCCTTATGAAGAAAGATTGAAGACTCTTAAATTACGATGGGTATAAATAAAGGGGATATTAATAAGGTCAAGAGAGAACCCGCAGTAATGGATTTAAATTAGACAAGTTTAGATTTAGAAAGGACATAGGAAAGTATTGGTTTGGAAATAGGGTAGTAGATGAGTGGAACAGTCTACCTAGTTGGGTTATTGAGGCTAGGACTTTAGGTAGCTTCAAATTTAGGTTGGATAAATATATGAGTGAGAGGGGTTGGATTTGAGTGGGACTTGCAAATGAGTGGATAGAGTTATCTGACCTTATTTCCTGGGGAGCATTGAAAATTGGGTTGGGCAAATGTTTTGTTAGTGGAATGGATTGTAAAGGACCTGCCGAGTATGGGCCAACAGGCCTGCTGCAGCATTCCTCCTTTCTTATGTTATGTTATAACTGCTTGTAAACATCATCTTATGTGCTGTATCTCATATGATCATGGGCCCTATATGTTGGATCTTAAATGCTCCAGTGCCATATATGCCAAAAAATACAGTAATTTAATAGTCTTTAGAAATACTTAACAAAATTATCGATGTCAGTTGATTCAGAAATAAAGTTTGTTGACTAAAGAAATGTCAATTATTGTCACGAACACAACAAAACAGTTTCATCTCTATCCACCATTCACCATTAGTGGCTACCCACTCCCCTCTATTATTCTGTTAAATCAAGGGGTAAAGTTTTTTTTTTTACATTCTTCATATAGAGGACCCTTGTGGGTTTAGGGCTTAGTTTTGATCACAGTAATAATACATATACTGAAAGTCCCTTACTAACATTTGCAATTTCTTTGTTAACATTCACATTTACAAACATTGAAATTTACATTTGCCTCTGTTAATTAACATTTGCATTTACAAGCATTTTCACTTGCAAATAAGGCATATAGATAACAGTTAATGTTTTACAACTGCCAAGCTGCTGTATGAACATGTACCAAACATGTCAGTATTATAGTGTTTTATTCAGACAACTTGTAAGTTGGAACACCAGCAACACATCTTGTTTATAAGTTGGAACACCAGCAACACATCTTGTTTATAAGTTGGAACACCAGCAACACATCTTGTTTATAAGTTGGAACACCAGCAACACATCTTGTTTATAAGTTGGAACACCAGCAACACATCTTGTTTATAAGTTGGAACACCAGCAACACGTCTCGTTTATAAGTTGGAACACCAGCAACACGTCTTGTTTATAAGTTGGAACACCAGCAACACGTCTCGTTTATAAGTTGGAACACCAGCAACACATCTTGTTTATAAGTTGGAACACCAGCAACACGTCTTGTTTATAAGTTGGAACACCAGCAACACAACTCATTCTTAAACCAGTGACAACCTGTACCAGTACTTGTATGTCTGAATTATGATATGTGTTGTCTTTTTAGCTGCTTTATATATATATATACATACAGATTATTGCTTTTCCATCAGTTCTTTTAATGATGGAACACTTAATGCACTGCAATCAGGGGCAGATCTGCTATGAAAGTACTGAAGCTTAAGCTTCAGGGCCTCTAATCCCGGAGGGGCTCCAGAAGCGACTTTAGTCCACATTGCTTAAAAAATTTGGGTCTACTGTATGAGAAGGTTTTTTTTAAAATACTATAGCATAATTCTATACAAAATAAAAATTGAAAGATTATTAAAGTGTCAAGTAGGCTAGGCCTGGCTAGGCCATGAACCAAAAAACCTTCAAATTATGGATGTTTCATTCATTTTTTTTAAAAATTGTGATCTATCATGGAACAACCCCATTGAAGAAGATGACAGTGGTTACCCAGACCTCGTTGTGAAGGGGCCCTCATAACAGTTCAAGCTTCAGGGCCCCAAAAATGTAGGTCTGCCACTAACTGTAATCATTTCCTCATTGTTTTTCTTCTTAGCTTTGAAAAGCATGAATATACCTCAGTGTTGCCTGCTCAAGCTTGGTCTTCCGTCACTCCAGGTACAGTGGTTATGCTGTTAAATTTCTTAACTATATATGCAGTGTGTTCGCATGTTTAATTAATTTTGTCGCATCCGTTGATGCCACTTTAGTGTGTGTTGGTGCCCCCGCTCGTGTGCGACACTGGAAGCAACGTCGATGACTTAATGGGTGGCGACAGTGCCACTCGTGGTGGATACGATGGTGGTGGCAGGGATGGAGGTGGAGGGGGTGGGGGTGGAGGGTGTGGAAACAGTGTTACCACATCATTTTGTCCAGTGTTCATGACACCATTCACATCTGATCCCTTCACCTCACAGCACATTCAGCCTTTAATGGCTTTGACTTCCTCCTTGACAACTCTTCCAACTTACATGCATCCTCTCCCTCAGGTCTATCATCAGTCAAACTTTAATCAGGATTCTTCCTCGCCCCTACAAACGCTGAAAGTTCCCCAGATGTCAGGTTATTCCCAGCAGGATCAACATTTAGCGCCACATTTTCTGCCTCAGCCATATCCAGATAAGAGCAAACATATCGCACTATTTCAACACCAACAGCCAGTTCAATACAATTACCATCAACAGTCAGGATGCCACGCTCTCACCCAGCAGCATTGTTGCAGTCGGGAGCAAAATAATAACACATTTCAATATTCTCGTTCAGTAAGTTCCACACAGGTAGGTTCCATCCACTTAACTCCACCAACATATTGTATAGCTAATATTTCTTCCACGTATTCATTAACACAGGTACATTCTACACTTTCTTTAAGAACTATTTCACAGTTGTCATCACAGCCTCGACCACAACTCCAAAATAACCTATGTGAACCACTTGGTCTTAATGCTTTGCCGCAACCTTCCCATTATTCGGTGCACACGTCAAGCCATATTGCAAGTCCTCTTCATCTTAGCCTTCCCACTACTCATGATACTTACTCTCCTGCCATGTATTATACTCAATCACCTTCTCATCAACCTACTCTGACTCTTCAGTCTTCAACCCAGTACTGTGATCCTGCTCATTCTAGCAGCTCTCCTGGATACCACTCGAGTACTCCAGTTCACCAGCCTCATCACTTAACTTACTTCCCTTCACCTAGCTCCTGTCATGCCAGCTCTCTACCATGCCATCAGAGAAAGCAACCTCTCCGCCACCATCACCACCACCACCAGAGTCATCGCTCTCACCCCGCCACCCAGTTGTCATTCTCAAGAACAGTGGTGAAGCCTCCCCCTCTGGTGTTGGCTAGACAGGTCTGTGAAAGTAGTCATTGATGTGCTAATTAATCTCTTGGTAGTCACAGAAGCAGAGTTGAACTTGTGCTCTCTCATCTCCAATAGTCACCTCTCTAACAGAGCTCTCCTATACTGTGTAATGTTTTGTAAGTGTAATTCAGAAAGTATATTCACATGGTACTTGCTATTCACTGAAGTCTTGAGAGTGACAGAGGTGAGCAGGAGAAAAGGTACAGAGAAAGGGAGTGAGAGTTTTGGCCAGCCAAGAGGCAAGAGGATAAGAGACAACCTCTGGCCAAAATTCTCACTCCCTTTCTTGGTACTTTTTCTCCTGCTCACCTCTGTTACTCTCAAGGCTTGCTGTTCAGTTTTGATGTAATATTTCAGTTGAAAGTGTGCATGCACACTTTCAATTGAATGCCTTTTCATATGCTATCCAATTCTAAATGCAATTTTTCTATACCATTTACCAAAAAGCATACTATATTATTCACAAATAACCCACACATAGGAGAGAGGAGCTTACGACGATGTTTCGGTCTGACTCGGACTATTAACAAAATCACATTGTGTGTGACTTTGTAAATGGTCCAGGTCAGATCAAAACATTGCGGTAAGTTCCTCGCTCCTATGTGCAGGTTATTTATGCATTGTTCCAGTCATGGTATTGTACCTTTTTGTTCTTTATCACACTGTATTTGGAGCCCCTTCAGAGAGCTGACTGTAGATAGCCATATTATTTATGTGGTGTAGCATATAGTGTAGCAAAAGGGAAGTTCACGCAGCTGCTACACTTGCAGTTGTTGTAGGTGACCTTGCTGTGTATTTAGTCATGTCGTGTAGAATGTACACTTGTATATCTCAGCACAAGTAAAAATGTAAATTTTTTGTAGAATGTAGCTTAGCTGCTGTTGCTGATTCTTTATTGTTATTCGCATTTGTACTTAACATTTATTACTATTATTATTATTATTATTATTATTATTACTATTATTACTATTATTATTATTATTATTATTATTATTATTATTACTATTATTATTATTATTATTATTATTATTACTATTATTACTATTATTATTATTATTACTATTATTACTATTATTATTATTATTATTACTATTATTACTATTATTATTATTATTATTACTATTATTACTATTATTACTATTATTATTACTATTATTACTATTATTATTATTATTATTACTATTATTACTATTATTATTATTATTACTATTATTACTATTATTATTATTATTATTACTATTATTACTGTTATTTTTATTAGTAGTAGTAGTAGTAACTATTGTTATTACTAATATTATTTTTATTAGTTTTTCTCATTGAACCGGCCACATTCCACAGAAGCAGGGTGACCTAAAAAAAAAAACTTTAGGAAGAATTCTGTTCCATTTCCCCATGGAGAAATTATTGTTAATTATTATTATTATTAATTATTGTTATTATTACTATTATTTTTTTATTATTTTTATTAACACATCGGCAGTCTCCCACCAAGGCACAGTGACCCGAAATAGGAAAGCTTTCACCATTCACTCCTTCACTGTCTTACCAGAGGTGCATTAACACCTGTCCTTCAGAGTGCCGGCACTGTAGTACTTCCCATCTCCAGGACTTGAGTCCGGCCTGCCGGTTTCCCTGAATCCCTTCACAAATGTTACCTTGGTCACACTCTAACAAAACATCAAGCCCTAAAAAGCATTTGTCTCCATTCACTCCTATCTAACACGTTCACGGATGCTTGCTAGAAGTCCAAGCCCATCGCACACAAAACCTCCTTTACCCCCTCCCTCCAACCTTTCCTTGGCTGACCCCTACCCTGCCTTTCCTCCATTACAGATTTATACATTCTTGAAGTCATTCTATTTTATTCCACCCTCTCTACATGTCCGAACCACTTCAACAACCCCTCTTCAGTCCTCTGGATAATAGTTTTGGTAATCCTACACCTCCTCCTAATTTCCAAACTACAGTGGACCCCCGAGTTTTGGCAGCCTCGACTTTCGCGAAATTTGACCTTCGGCGAGTTTTTTTTTTTAATTTGGCCTCGAGTTTTGTGAAAAAACTTGTGTTTCGGCGACCGTCCGGTACCCATCCGCCTGTCACCGCGCACACAAAGTCAGTCTCCCACGCCATTCACGCTCAGTGTGCCATTGTTTACCAACACGTGACCATCACCCCGTGGGTTCATACAATGCATTTCATAATAATCCATTGTTTTTTGTCCTTGCAACTGCTAAATAAGTCATCATGGACCCAAGGAAAGCTAGTGCAAGCCCTTTGGTAAATAAAGTGAATGACGGGGATGTGGAAGAGTTGGTGGAGGACCACAGGGAAGAGCTAACCACTAACGAACTGCAAGAGCTTCAACTGGAACAGCATCAGACCACAGCCGAGGAACTTGCTTCAGAGGAGGAGGAAGAGGGAGTGGATGAGGTGCCTTCTTCAGTGATTAAGGACATGTGTGGAATGTGGAATGAGTTGCAAAGTTTTGTTGAAAAGTATCACCCTGACCAAGCTGAAACAAGCCGTATCTGCAACATGTACAATGACAGTGTTGTGTCCCACTTCAGGGAAATCTTAAAGAAACGCCAGAAAAAGACCTCTCTGGATAGATATTTTGTGCGCCAGGGGTCCAGTGACTCTCAAGTTGTCCCCAGTGGCATTAAAAGAAGAAGGGAAGTATAACCCCAGATAAGGACTTGCTACATAAAGTCCTAATGGAAGGAGATTCTCCTTCCAAACAGTAGTGTACACCTTCCTCCTATCCCCTCCTCTCGTCTTCCATCCACCCAGAAGCCTTCAGTAAAGGTTAGTGTAATATTATTATTAATTATTTTAAATGCATGTACTTGATTTCTGATTGTTTTCATTATGAAAATCTTTATTTAATTTGAAAAAAAAATATTTTATTTTAATATTTTTGGGTGTCTGGAACAGATTAATTTTATTTCCATTATTTCTTATGGGGAAAACGGTTTCGAATTTCGTGAATTTCGACCTTCGGCGCGCTCTCTGGAACGGATTAATCACGAAACTCGGGGGTCCACTGTATAAATTCTCTGCATTATATTCACACCACACATTGTCTTCAGACATGACATCTCCACTGCCTTCAGCCTTCTCCATGTTGCAACATTCACCACCCATGTTTCACACCCATATAAGAGTATTGGTATAACTATAATCTCATACATTCCCCTCTTTACTTCCAAGGACAGAGTTCTTTGTCTCCACAGATTCCTCAGTGTACCACTCACCTTTTTCCCCTCATCAATTCTATGATTTACCTCATCTTTCATAGACCCATCTGCGGACACGTCCACTCCTACATACACCTACCATCCGACTTACAACCTGCTCGACATACGACGACTCGACTTACGACCGTGTTTTTTATGACAAATTTCTGGGAAATAAACAAGTGTTTGTGTTGTACACAGTGTTTATCCTAAACCTTACAGTATAAAATACAGTACTAACAACATAAAAAGTAAAGTAAAACATAAAATACCAAAATAAAACAATAAAATAAAGTCATTACAAAAATGTTATGTTGATATTCAGTAGTAAAGTTTGACTTATGTCCATTTCGACTTACGACCTGTTTCTCAGAACCGAATCGGTCGTAAGTCGGATGGTAGGTGTATCTGAATACATTCACCTCCTCCATAATTTCTCCCTCCAATCTGATGTCCAGTCTTTCGTCACCTAATTTTTTTTGTTATCCTCATCACCTTACTCTTTCCTATATTCACTTTTAATTTTCTTCTTTTACATACTCTACCAAACTCATCCACCAACCTATGCAACTTCTCTTCAGAATCTCCCAAAAGCACAGTGTCATCAGCAAAGAGCAACTGTGACAACTCCCACTCTGTGCTTGATTCTTTATCTTTTAACCCCACATCTCTTGCTAACACTTGAGCATTCACTTCTTTTACAACCCCATCTGTAAATTTATTGAACAACCATGATGACATCACACATCCTTGTCTAAGGCCTACTTTTACTGGGAAGTAATCTCCCTCTCTCCTACATACTCTAACCTGAGCCTCACTATCCTCGTGAAAGCTCTTCACTGCTTTCAGTAACCTACCTCCTATTCCATACATTTGCAACATCTGCCACATTGTGTCCCCTATCCACCCTGTCATACACCTTTTCCAAATCCATAAATGCCACAAAAACCTCTTTACCCTTATCTAAATTCTATTCACCTATATATTTTGCTGTAAACACTTGGTCTACACACCCCCTACCCTTCCTAAAGCCTCTTTGTTCATCTGCTATTCTGCTCACTGTCTTACTCTTAACCCTTTCAGGGTTTTCGATGTACTAGTACAGCTTACGCACCAGGGTTATTGACGTACTAGAACACCTAAATTCTAGCGCCTTCAAATCTAGCGAGAGAAAGCTGGTAGGCCTACATATGAAATAATGGGTCTATGTGGTCAGTGTGCGCAGTATAAAAAATCCTGCAGCACAGTGCGTAATGAGAAAAAAAAAACTTTGATCGTGTTTTTGGATTAAAACAGCGACTTTGCACTGTATTTTCGTATGGTATTTATGGTTGTATTCTAGTTTTCCTGGTCCACCATGAGACCTGGTCTCAGACCGAGCATTAGGGGCGTTGACCCCCGGAACCCGCTCCAGGTAAACTCCAAGTGTCGTGCATTAAGTGAGCAATAGAGCTAGGCCTAAAAAAAAAATGCATGTACAGTACAGTGGAACCTCAGTTTTCGTGATAAATTCGTTCCGGAAAGTCTGACGAAAACCGAATTGTATGAAAACTGAAGCAATATTTCCCATAAGAAATAATATAAATCCAGTCACTCCGTTCCAGATACCCAAAAATATTAACAAAAAATACATTTTATAGAGAATAACTATAGTTTTACATAGAAAACAACGAGAAATAAATATAAATGACTAATGAAATGGATAAATGAGCATTTAACATCACTTTTACCTTTATTGAAGACTCTTGTTGGTGTATGGAAGACGACGTGGAGGGGAGAGGGAGATGTTATTGTTTGGAAGGGAATCTTCCTCCATAAGCACTTCAGGCATCAAGGCCCTCTCCGGGGTTACTTCCCTTCTTTGTCTTTTACTGGCACTGGACTCCTGTTGCACAAAAAATCTACCCAGAGATGTCTGTTTCTGGTGTCTCTTTAAGATTTGCCTAAAATGGGACAAGGCATTGCCATTGAAGATGTTGCAGACACAGCTTGCAACAGCTTTGTTAGGGTGATATTTCTCCACAAAACTTCGTAGAGAAGGTGGCAGTTGTTCAAATCCTAAGAGATGCTGTGACGTGCTTCCCATCAGTGAAAAATGGATAATTCTCCACTTACTGAGCATGATTTATCAATTAAACTTTATAATAGGTATGTGTAGGAGTTATATATAGGGTTTTGCTACTATCCACGATTTCAGTATCTACGGCAGGTCCTTGGAATGTATCTCCCGCAGACAAGAGGGTCCTACTGTAATGTGCATTTACATGAGTAAACTTATGATAATACGTATTTTGATTCATTGTGGATCTCTGTCGTCACTTGTGACTTGACAGTGGTCCAGGATGGTTCTAAATATCTCTGTCAGTCATCCCAGAAACTGAAGACAGTCTGAAATTGTTTAAGAAATTCCCCTTAACTGCAGATCAGTGAATCCGTTTAAAGTATAAATGCATATTTAAAACTGTGCTATTGTTTGCTTAGCTGTCTCTCATTTTTTGTACATCTAAAAAATTATTATTTAATAACCTGTGTGTAGTTTATAAGTAGTCTTTAAACAGTAGTATTAATCTGCCTGAAATACACAGCATGTTAGTGGCTTTTTTTTTGTACTTAAACAATATTTTAATACAGTGGAATCTTGGTTTTCGTCGGCTCTAGTTTGTGTGTAAAACCATAGTTATTCTCTATAAAATATATTTTTTGTTAATATTTCCCATAAGAAATAATGTAAATCTAATTAATCCATTCCAGATACCCAAAAATATTAACAAAAACTACATTTTATGCAGAATAACTCTTAGTTTTGCATACAAACTAGGACATACGAAAACCGAGGTGTACTTGTAAACTATACTATGTACCTCTATACTGCAGAAATAAGTTTGGATTATTTGTGGAGTGTTCCAGCCATGGTATTGCAACTTTATTCTCTAATTGTTATGTTTTGTTCCATGAGGAAGGTTATGAAGTCATGAATAACCATTGTTAGTCATTAGAATGATCTGTTTGTATATAAACTATAGGTGTTTTGTCAATTTTTTTACTTGGTAAAAGGTCACAAATGCAACTAACACGACATTTTATTGTAGTAACGTTTTGCTCTTCAGGAATTTTGTGTCCTTTTACCTAACAGATTGTCGATAATTCTACCATTATTACATTTTATTTTGTTTAACTGCACTGTGTGGTAATTATGGCATCTTGTTCCCCGACAGAGGTTATCAAGCCACGAACTTCCCGATGTCCTCACCCCCGAGCCACCCGAGATGGCCGGCACACCACACAACCTGGTGATTCACTTCAAGTAAGCACACCACTGGTTGCGAAGGACAGGTTGATGCCGCCAAGAAGTGTCAATTTCCAGCACCACGACAGTTTGGTACCTTTTGAGATTTTGGCTGCTATGTATACATTTATTGGCTATTTTAATGGTTTATTAAAAAAAGAAAACTAAAAAAAAAAATTGGGAAAGCAAATAAAAAAAAAAACAGCACAGTTCTGAACATCAACATCATATAAATTTTTTTTTTTTTTCTTTTTGCATAACAGAGAACTTTATTTGCATTGCAATATATTGAGTAAATATTACAGTGGAGGTCATCAAGTGCCTTGACTTTGAGCCATTGAAAAGGGTAAAAGGGCACATTGTTCACACTTGTATTTCCCGTCTGCCTTTATGACAGTTCCAAATTTGAAATTAGTATATGTCCTTCCTGGGCCTGTCTAGCATGGTCCAGTGCTCCTTTATTTTCTTATATGACTTGGTTTCTCTAAGCCGTATCTCATTATTTTTATGGTATTAAAGCCTGAATTTCATCTAAATCACAAAATTAAAGAAAATATAATCAGGAAAAAACAAGATATCGAGATGAAGTGTTTTTCTGTACTCCCATATAACTGTGCTTGAATGTACGTGTTTTAAATGATAGGCGTTTATAGCCTGTATGCTGGCAGGAAGTGCAGTGCCAATGTTTGGTAGGTCATTTGTTTAGCAAGACTGAGAATCATCATAGAGGGACAGACACACACACATGCACACACACACTTCCAGTGGACCCATCTATGTTATTTACCAGGTGTTGTGAGATTATCTACTGTGTCAAGAACTAAGAACACTTCATTGAGCTGCTGTGTGGAGCAAAGAACACTTTATTGAGCTGCTGTGTGGAGCAAGGAACACTTTATTGAGCTGCTGTGTGGAGCAAAGAACACTTCATTGAGCTGCTGTGTGGAGCAAGGAACACTTTATTGAGCTGCTGTGTGGAGCAAAGAACACTTCATTGAGCTGCTGTGTGGAGCAAAGAACACTTCATGAGCTACTGTGTGTAGAACAAAGCACTTCACAAACTGTGTGAAGAATAAAGAACGCTTCACTAGCTACTTTGTACAGAAAAAAGACAGTTGTAAGTGATAATTCATACACAACTTCAGAAACAGGCACACATGAAAATCATAATTCAAATGAGGTGTATAATGGAGCACTATTGTTCCATTAGACAGCATAATAGTGGAAAAAATGTTAGAGTCTAGCTACACTGTGTGGCATCTTTGTCGAATAGAAGGAACCCAGACGTGTTGATAGTGGTGGTGTTTACTTGTGGAACTTTGTGTGGGACTCAAACATTTTCAATCAACCGGAATTATTTCCGGTCCTATTTTCATGTAGCATTTGTCAGTCATACCCTCATTGTCACTTGAATTGTTGAGCTCTCAGTTTATCTCAGTGTAACTGCCACTTGATTACCACTTAGTGGGGCGTTTTGGAGGTTGCAGCCAGAGCCGGGAATATTCAAGGTCATAGTACTCATTCCGCTAATGTTAGTCGATGCAGCATTTATCATTCGTCAAATGGTAAGGCATGATACGCTACCTGTTTTATTACACTCTTCATTTATCACCTGACATGCTTCCACCTTTTTCTGTATCTTGTTTTTCCATACTCGAGCAGGTTTTATTATTTAAGCCTTCTGCCTCTCTGATTTTTCCACATTATACGTCTTGTACATGTATGTATGTATGTATGTATGTATCATATATGTATACGTATTTACATATGTGTGTATTATATACATACATATGCGTGCACACGTACATGTATGTATATAATGCCAGGAATTAGGGGATGGTAACCCTTTGTCATTGTGAATTTCTTACAAGATAAATGAGGTTATTTAAATGTGTGTGGCACAAGTGCAGTTGCTAAGAATGTTATTTAGGTTATGAAGGTCAAGAAGCTGAATAATGTAGAACTAGGTGAAAAAAAATTGAGTTGGAATGCTTGAATGGGGAGTAAATGGGTTTAAAAAAACTGGAGTGCTACACTTAAGAGGTGCCTGATCAGTTAGGTTGTTGATGCTAGCAGGCTGCTGGCAGCAGTAGCCAGGTTGACCATGCAGTTAACAGAGAAGCCTAGCCTTAGACCAGACTACAAGGGTAGAAGAACCCTCAGAACTGGTCGCTGGTTGGCCGAGTAGTCTAAGGCGCCAGATTTAAGCTATGGTGCTCACAAGTGCGGGGGTTCGACCCCCACCCAGACTTGATGAAGGAAGTGACACAGCCTGACCCAGGACTGGGATGTGTCAGTAGGGTAACTCAAGACCCATTAGAGGCATATTAAAGGTATTAGGGTAAATCAGATACATTTGAGAGAAGAGATAAACCATAGCTACATTATTAAGTTTAATATGGAATGAGCTGAAGGGGATTTAAATGTTAAAATTAAAAGATATAATCATAGCTATTTTATCAAGTTCAATATGGAACAAAATGAAATTGAAAAATATCTGACTTAGAATAAAGATGGGACATTGTTTATGTACTTTGAGGAGAGGAGAGAAAAGTATTAGGAAAAGAAATTAAGGAAAGCGATAATTAACTATTAAGGACACTTTGGTTTTGGTTTTAGCCTTACCAGTTATCTTTCACCAGGGCAGGGCGACCCAAAAGAAATGGAAGTAGTATATTCATACTCAGAGAATTGTTGTTGGAGAGGCCTGCAACACTGTTATAGAGGCTGGAGTAGGTAAGTTTGGAGTCGAAGACGTAGATGGCTATAGGGCACCTTTAAGCTTAGACAGAAATTTTTAAATAAGTTTTTTTTTTTTTTTAGCATTGTCCGTCTACCACTGAGGTATGGTGACCTGGGAAAAAGTAACACATTCACCATCATTTACCCAATGGAAAGTTGTTAGTAAATAAGTAATGTGTGATGAAGTTTGCAATGAGGACTTGAGTATATGGCTTAGAGGATTTTAGATTAGTAACTGATATGTCAGATAATAGTGAGATCTGTATTAAGAAGAGAATGATGGAGTATGAAGAAATTGCTATAATTCGAAGGTTTGTATAGTATAAACATTTTGCTTTATGACTAAGATGCATGCAAGTCATCTGGGTATCTTTATTGCAGGTGTTTTAACCATCAGCATTTTCTTAATCTAATACAGACATGAGAAAGAAAACTTATGTAAGGGCTGAGAATGTAATGGGTAGATTTGGTGTATGATAAAGCAGTCAGAGTATTAGTTGCAACAGTAGAAGTAGTAGTAGTAGTAGTAGTAGTATCAGCAGTAGTAGTAGTAGTAGTAGTAGTAGTAGTGTTGGTGGTGGTGGTCAACCATGTAGTAAGTTCTAACAGTTGCAGTGGAGATCAGTCTGTATTGCAACATTCTACGAAAAGTTGGTCTACAATAAACAGCAAAATATGCTAGACATACACACTTGAACATGATAATGGTCTACAGTACTGACAAGTTGATAAGTAAGACACATATGCAACAATTAGGTATCTTTATTCAGAAATGTTTCACTTACACAGTAGGTTTCTTCAGTCAAGTACAGAGGCAGCAATAGTAGGGTGTATGTAAAGACGATGTAATCAGTCCATCCCACTGAAGCAGGGCGACCCAAAAAGAAAAACAAAAGTATCATACACATTTGTACAGGAAAAATGGTTTATTCTTGTTGTAGCAAGAGGCAATAGGCTCCTTGTAGATCAAAGTTTAGGGACTGAACACTTTTTGTATAATGTTATATTTAAGGCTAAGGGATCAAACACCTTTTGTAGAATGTTATCTTCAAGGATAAGGGATCAAACACCTTTTGTAGAATGTTATCTTCAAGGATAAGGGATCAAACACCTTTCGTAGGATCCTAGATTTATATTCATGACTAAGAGTGAAGACCATAATTGATGGCAGATTTTCCTTCACACTGAACAATTTCAACTTAAAAATACATCTCTCTTACTTCTTCACAGTTCCATTTCCATTCTCTCCCATTCCCTGCTCCTGTTCTCACTCTTACTTCCTTGCCATTCCTCAGTGATAGCTGTAGTAATATTACGAAAGATGTGACCATGTTATTGCACGCCAAACCTTACTACTACAGGAAGTCCTCGTCTTACTAACACATTAAGAATTTTCTGTATTGTGTATAATATTTTTACATCAATTCAGGAGGTCCCCAGTGTGTTCGTAAGTCAACGACTTATTGTAGAGATGCAATTTGCTGGTCACTGCCAGCACACTACGTCTTTGCTTTCATACCCTTCCTGACATGATGACCACAACCACTATCACCTCACTGTTATTCTTGTATTAATCTCTTTTATCATGTCTGTGTTTAAGATTGATAAAACCCCTGGTGGGTGTAACGTCCCATTAATAAAAATACCCGGGTGTTGCTCATGTGTCTTCTTCAACAGTGAAAATGGTGTCAGTGGCTAAGTAGGAATTGCAAAATGAACTGAAGATGAGAACAGTTAATGGGAGGTATACAAAACTGTTGGAAAAATAATGGACTAGAGTAATGAGGTTAAGGAGTATTTTAACACGTCAAACCAGCTTCCACTGAGGTAGAGTAACCCCTTCCCTCCCTAAAGAAAAAAAAAGCATTCGCCATCATTCATTCGATAACTGTTTTGTTAGAAGTGTGAAGACATAATTCGAATGACTGCGACGTCCCCACATAAATGAACGGTATGAATGTAAGATAGAAAGTACAATGTGAATGTAAAACCAGAAGGTACAGTGTGAATGTAAGACTAGAGGGTACAGTGTGAATGTAAGACCAGAAGGTACAGTGTGAAGGTAAGACTAGAAGGTACAGTAGGAATGTAAGACTAGAAGGTACAGTGTGAATGTAAAACCAGAAGGTACTAGAAGACTAGAAGGTACAGTAGGAATGTAATAGAAGGTAAGAATGTAAGACCAGAAGGTACAGTGTGAATGACTAGAAGGTACAGTAGAATGTAAGACTAGAAGGTACAGTGTGAATGTAAGACTACAGTGTGAAGGTAAGACTAGAAGGTACAGTAGTGTAAGACTAGAAGGTACAGACCAGAAGGTACAGTGTGAAGGTAAGACTAGAAGGTACAGTAGGAATGTAAGACTAGAAGGTACAGTGTGAATGTAAGACCAGAAGGTACAGTGTGAAGGTAAGACTAGAAGGTACAGTAGGAATGTAAGACTAGAAGGTACAGTGTGAATGTAAGACTAGAAGGTACAGTGTGAATGTAAGACTAGAGGGTACAGTGTGAATGTAAGACCAGAAGGTACAGTGTGAATGTAAGACTAGAAGGTACAGTGTGAATGTAAGACTAGAAGGTACAGTAGGAATGTAAGACTAGAAGGTACAGTGTGAATGTAAGACTAGAAGGTACAGTAGGAATGTAAGACTAGAAGGTACAGTGTGAATGTAAGACCAGAAGGTACAGTGTGAATGTAAGACTAGAAGGTACAGTGTGAATGTAAGACTAGAAGGTACAGTAGGAATGTAAGATTAGAAGGTACAGTGTGAATGTAAGACCAGAAGGTACAGTGTGAATGTAAGACTAGAAGGTACAGTGTGAATGTAAGACTAGAAGGTACAGTGTGAATGTAAGACTAGAAGGTACAGTGTGAATGTAAGACTAGAAGGTACAGTGTGAATGTAAGACTAGAAGGTACAGTAGGAATGTAAGACTAGAAGGTACAGTGTGAATGTAAGACTAGAAGGTACAGTAGGAATGTAAGACTAGAAGGTACAATAGGAATGTAAGACTAGAAGGTACAGTGTGAATGTAAGACTAGAAGGTACAGTGTGAATGTAAGACTAGAAGGTACAGTAGGAATGTAAGACCAGAAGGTACAGTGTGAATGTAAGACTAGAAGGTACAGTGTGAATGTAAGACTAGAAGGTACAGTAGGAATGTAAGACTAGAAGGTACAATAGGAATGTAAGACTAGAAGGTACAATAGGAATGTAAGACTAGAAGGTATAATAGGAATGTAAGACTAGAAGGTACAATAGGAATGTAAGACTAGAGACACAGTAGGAATGTAAGACTGCTGTATTAAGAGTGGATAGTAGAGGTTTGAGGTTACAGGAGGGTGAGTATGAACAGTAAGGGGAAATGAATAGACTGGGTCAAAAACAGGATGGCAGTGGAGTCACATTTATCATACAAAAAAGCTTACAATCTACAATTGATGTGTAGTGCTGCTTGTGGCTTGACCACAGGTTATATCTGGAGCAGTGTTAGGCAGACAAGCATACATCCTTGTTTTTATTTGAGGTACAGGAAGTGGCATGTGGATGCGCATCCTCACATACACCTGCACATAAACACATGCATACACACAGGTATGAAGAGCTCAGCACAACATTTAGGGAGGTATTTTCAGTGGAGACAGAATGGCTTGCAGAAAACTGAGGTAGTAGGGTGCACCAACAAGTGCTGGACACACTACACACAGCCAAAGAGGTGAAGAGGCTGCTAAGTGAAGTAGAGACCTCACAAGTGGTTGGACCTGATAACTTCTCTCCGTGGGTCCTAAGAGGGAGCAGAGGCTGTGTGTGTGCCACTAACAACACTCTTCAACACATCTGTTGAAACTGGGCGACTACTTGAAGTGTGGAAACAGCAAATGTAGTCCCAGTTTTTAAGAAAGGAAACACACACAGCATTAAACTACAGACCAGTGTCACTGACGTGTAGTGTGTAAAGTCTTCTTCTTAATACGTCAGCCGTCTGCCACTAAGGCAGGGTGACCCAAAAAGAAGGAAAAAGCTTTCATCATTCAACACTTTCACCATCAACATAATCACTGTGTGTAAAGTCATGGAGAATAGATTTGGGTTTATCATCATGCCTTTTAACTAACATACAGGACAGTGTCTTGTAACCCCTGGCTAATATCTTCACAAGATAAATAGCATGTAATTAATTGTAATTAACTGGTTTATGGTTACAGTTAATTACACATAGGAGAATGGCCATAAACCAATGTTTGCTGGTTTATGGTCATTCTCCTATGTGTGGGTTATTTGTGTATTGTTGTATCAGTAAGTGTTGGCTAATATTGATGGCATTGGTATTGGCCTAAAATTGATATGAATATTGGTATCGGCAAGAATGTTAGTATCATCCCATCCCTAATATTGAGTAAAATGTTCAACAGAATTATTAGAGTTGAAAGTAAGAGAAGACAGAGAGATACTACAGGAGGGCAGGAAACATTTGTCCTGTTTCCTGACGAACCTAACCTAACCTACAGGAGGGCCCCACTTCACAGTGCTTCACTTTACAATGTTTCATCAATACAACAGTTTTCAATTATAGACATTCTTCATTTATTCAGACTTCCTATAATAAATATATTCATCACTCACTATAAGCTAAGAATGAAAATATTTTAAGGCAAATAATGTGTGTGCTGTATATGGATTTTTTAGGCCTAGTTCTGTTGCTCACTTAATATATGATAGTATAAACATGTTATCAGACTTATTTATGCATTTAAAAGTGAAAAAAGACTATCTTTCACTTTATAGCAGTAGCCTGGAACCTAACCTGCTGTATAAGCAGGGCCCTACAGTAGCCCAGAATCTAACCTGCTGTATAAGCAGGCACCTACAGTAGCTGGAACCTAACCTGCTGTATAAGCAGGGCCCTACAGTAGCCCAGAATCTAACCTGCTGTATAAGCAGGCACCTACAGTAGCTGGAACCTAACCTACTGTATAAGTGGAGCCCTACAGTAGCCCAGAATCTAACCTGCTGTATAAGCAGGCACCTACAGTAGCTGGAACCTAACCTGCTGTATAAGTGGGGCCCTACAGTAGCCGGAACCTAGCCTGCTGTATAAGTGGGGCCCTACAGTAGCCAGAACCTAGCCTGCTGTGTAAGCAGAGCCCTACAGTAGCCAGAACCTAGCCTGCTGTATAAGCAGAGCCCTACAATAGCCGGAACCTAACCTGCTGTATAAACGGGGCCCACCTGCACTTCAGATCAGTTGGTAAAAATATTTTATATATATTTTTTACTGCCTTGTTCCTGCAACACTATGTACCAGTATTACCTTTAATATTGCAATTGTTGCAAGGTGTAATACTCTGCAAAACCTGGAAATAAGTGACATTGCTTGACTACAGTAAGTCCTCGACGTACAGACACACTGGGGACCACCTGAAATGCATGTAATATTCAGAGTACAGGAAATCTTCAACTTATGAAGACGTTGGGACTTCTGTATTGTGTATGATATATGATAATGATATTATACACAGTAATGATATAATGATATACACAGTAATGATATAAAAGATTCTAAACCTGTTTGTAAGTCTAGGATTTACTGTACATTGGATTATCATAGGTTAATTATTTGTGTAATATACAAGCATAGCTTGCTAATATGGTGGGTCAGGTTTCAGAATGAAGCCGTAAATCCAATATCACCTTAAAGCAAGTCACATCTTTTTTTTCACTTGCCTGTATATTTATTATTTTTTTTATTAACACACTGGCTGATTCCCACCAAGGCAGGGTGGCCTGAAAAAGAAAAACTTTCACCATCATTCACTCCATCACTGTCTTGCCAGAAGGGTGCTTTACACTACAGTTTTTAAACTGCAACATTAACACCCCTCCTTCATATATAAAGCCTTCATATATAAATAACAAAAAGGCACAATACCGTGACTGGAACGATACACAAATAACCCGCACATAAAAGAGAGAAGCTTACGACGACGTTTCGGTCCGACTTGGACCATTGACATTGACTTTGTCAATGGTCCAAGTCGGACCGAAACGTCGTCGTAAGCTTCTCTCTTTTATGTGCGGGTTATTTGTGTGATTCATATATAAAGCCTAAAAAGATGTTTACACACTCATGTTCTAACCCTTTTAGGGTTGGTCCTGTTGTACTATGGCTTTGAAGCCAGTGTCAGTCCCATGGAACTACACCATAACCTCAGCTCTCTCAGATAAGCTGTGAGCGCTAAATTTCTGCCTAGATATGAAAGAATGGGTCTATGTGGTAAGTATGCACCAATTAAAAAGTCCTTCAGCACGCAGTGCATGACAAGAAAAGACTGCGATCATGTTTTTGGTTTAAAACAGCAAATTTGCGGGGTATTTTCGTATGGTTTTTATTGTTTTATTGTTTGCTTTTTGGTCTCATATGATGGAATAAAAGATATATTACAAAAATCGAGATGATTTTGATTGGTTGCTTGAAATTGAGCTCAAAATAGCAGAAATGTTCAACTTTTGCCGATATTCTAGAGTACACAACTTACATCACTTGTCCAGTACATCCAGAACTGCCACTATCACTACTTTTGCACTTTGAGGTCATCATTAAGCAAAAGTAAGGATTATTTTTGGGCTGTGGATATGGGGGTACAACTGTATATACAGTGGACCCCCGGTTAACGATATTTTTTCATTCCAGAAGTATGTTCAGGTGCCAGTACTGACCAAATTTGTTCCCATAAGGAATATTGTGAAGTAGATTAGTCCATTTCAGACCCCCAAACATACACGTACAAACGCACTTACATAAATACACTTACATAATTGGTCGCATTGGGAGGTGATCATTAAGCGGGGGTCCACTGTACTTTTTATTATCATGCCTTATGTTGCCTAACAAAACTTCATAAGTGACTGTGTTTTGAGAGTGATATATGATTTTATTTTATATTCCCTGGCCAGCCAAAATTAAGACTTTTTTTAATGACTTGTGTGGTATAAACATTGGTAATAAATACTGACAAGTTTGTTTAGAAAAACACGTAAGCAAACACTAGGACATATATTTTAGAAAATGTTTCGGTCCTGAGACCTTGATCACTTCTAACATACTGTCTTTTAACCTCTGTATGATAGAAGTGATCAAGGTCTCGGGACCAAAATGTTTTCTAATAACTACATATGTCCTAGTGTTTGCTTGCATGTTTTTCTAAATCATCGGCTTGTGTAAATGCCATTTTGTTATATTCACAGATGGTAATCCCATCAGTGGCTCCCCTACATTTTTTGGGACCCTGAAGCTTGCATTGTTATGGGGGCCCCCTTCACAACCCACTCATACAGTATACCTTTGATATACCTTTGAAGAGTTTCGAGAGTTTATCTACTCGAGGAGGTGGAGATGGGCCAGGATCGTCTGGTGCTTGCCTGGTCAACCAGGCTGTTGCTGCTGGAGGCCCACTGCCCTGCATATCCATATCCATGACAGCCTAGTTGATCTGGCACCTGGTGAAGATACTTGTCCAGTTTCCTCTTAAAGACTTCTACACTTGTTCCAGCCATGTTTCTGATATCTTCTGGTAAGATGTTTGAATAGTCTGGGACCCTGGATGTTGATACAGTGTTCCCTTATTTTCCCCACTGCACCTCTGCTCCTCACTGGGTTTATTTTACACTTCCTCCCATATCTCTCACTCCAGTATGTTGTTATGGCAGTGTACAGATTTGGGACCAGGCCCCCAAGTATTTTCCAGGTATACATATATTATCATGTATCTCTCTCTCCTCCACTCCAATGAATACAATTCAAGACTTGCAGGCGTTCCCAGTAGTTTAGGTGCTTCACAGGCTCAATGTGAGCCATAAACGATCTCTCTATTTGTTCCAGCTCCGATATTTCTCTTGCTTTGAAAGGGGCCGTCAGCACTGAGCAATATTCTAAATGAGGGAGCACTAGCGATTTGAAGAGTGTCACCATTGGCATTATTTCCCTTGTTTTGAAAGTTCTCAGTACCCACCCCGTCATCTTCCTGGCTGTCATGATCTTTGTCTTATGGTCTTTAATAAAAGAAAGGTTTGCTGACATAATTATTCCCAGGTCTTTTACGTGTTCCTTATGTTCTATTTGGTGACCCTCTTGAGTTTTGTATACAGTGTTCCTTTTGAGTTCTTCATTCTTTCCATACCTAAGCAGCTGGAACTTATCGCCACTGAACGTCATGTTGTTCTCCACTGCCCACTGGAAAACCCTATTTATATCTTCCTGTACTTTTTCAGTGTCTACCATAGTGGATCTCATGCTCATTTTAGTGTCATCTGCAAATGATGATACAAAAGTGTGCCAAGTGTTTTTGTCTATGTCTGCTATGAGGATGAGAAACAGCAGAGGTGCCAGGACAGTGCCTTAGGGCACTGAGCTTTTGACCTCGCTGATGCTGGATCTTGCCCTGTTCACTACTACTTTTTGTGTTGTGTGTATTAGGAAACCAAAAATCCATCTGCCTACCTTCCCCGTAATGCCCATGGCCTTCATTTTGTGCGATATCACTCCATGATCACATTTGTCAAACGCCTTTGCAAAATCTGTGTAAATCACATCTGTGTTTTGGTCGTCTTCCAATGCCTCCGCAAATCTGTCATAACGGTTCAGAAGTGTGGACTAAAGTCGCTACTGGGTGCCCCTAATCCCCTGAATCCCATAGAAGTCATGCAGTGTCTGGATAACGGGTGGTAATCAGGTTTGATCCGAGGAAAGAAAATACATCTCTAATTCCTTGGACCAGGATCCTTTCACCAGCATCATCACTGGATACTAACATTCTCAAAAAATTGTCATCTCACTCCATGTATACTGCCAGGTGGTCCTCCAGTGTACTGCCAGGTGGTCCTCCAGTGTACTGCCAGGTGGTCCTCCAGTATACTGCCAGGTGGTCCTCCAGTGTACTGCCAGGTGTCCCTCCAGTATACTAGCAGGTTGTCCTCCAGTGTACTGCCTGGTGGTCTTCCAGTATACTAACAGGTTGCCCTCCAGTATACTGACAGGTGGTCCTCCAGTATACTGCCAGGTGGTCCTTCAGTATACTGCCAGGTAGTCCTCCAGTGTACTGCCAGGTGGTCCTCCAGTGTACTGCCAGGTGTCCCTCCAGTATACTAGCAGGTTGTCCTCCAGTGTACTGCCAGGTGGTCGTCCAGTATACTGCCAGGTGGTCCTCTGGTATACTGTCAGGTGGTTTTCCAGTATACTGACAGGTGGTCCTCCAGTATACTGTCATGTGATCCTCTAGTATACTAGCAGGTGGTGGTTCAGTGTACTACCAGGTGGTCCTCCAGTATACTGCCAGGTGGTCCTCCAGTATACTGCCAGGTAGTCCTCCAGTATAGTAGCAGGTGGTCCTCCAGTATATTGCCAGGTGGTCCTCCAGTATACTGCCAGGTAGTCCTCTGGTATAGTAGCAGGTGGTCCTCCAGTATACTAGCAGGTGGTCCTCCAGTGTACTACCAGGTTGTCCTCCAGTATGCTGCCTGGTGGTCCTCCAGTATACTAGCAGGTGGTCCTCCAGTGTACTGCCAGGTTGTCCTCCAGTATACTGCCAGGTTGTCCTCCAGTATACTGCCAGGTTGTCCTCCAGTATACTGCCTGGTGGTCCTCCAGTATACTAGCAGGTGGTCCTGCAGTGTACTGCCAGGTTGTCCTCCAGTATACTGCCAGGTGGTCCTGCAGTGTACTGCCAGGTAGTCCTCCAGTGTACTGCCAGGTTGTCCTCCAGTATACTGCCTGGTGGTCCTCCAGTATACTAGCAGGTGGTCCTGCAGTGTACTGCCAGGTTGTCCTCCAGTATACTGCCAGGTGGTCCTGCAGTGTACTGCCAGGTTGTCCTCCAGTATACTGCCAGGTGGTCCTGCAGTGTACTGCCAGGTGGTCCTCCAGTATACTGCCAGGTGGTCCTGCAGTGTACTGCCAGGTGGTCCTCCAGTATACTGCCAGGTGGTCCTGCAGTGTACTGCCAGGTTGTCCTCCAGTATACTGCCAGGTGGTCCTGCAGTGTACTGCCAGGTTGTCCTCCAGTATACTGCCAGGTGGTCCCCCTCAGAGGGTTAGCCACTGTGAAGGCTTACTCAGCCCTGTAACAACTTCAGACAGTATTACCAAGGCTGGCTCCTCCTCAGGAAAATTAATGAATAGAAAAAGAAATAATAATTCACAAAGATAAACACTTTATTATTTATTAAAGCAAACATAAAACAGTGAAGCATGAAGGTATATCCTATTTGAAAGAAAAATGAAAAATGAAATGGAAAAATGACATTTGAACTCAACGCTAATATATATATATATATAGTGATACTGGGGTGTCTGGTGTTGGTGACACTGCGTGTTGTTGAAATCGTAGCCGCTGCTGATGATGTGGGGGGGGGGGGGTCGCAGGTGTTGGTGACAACCCACCGGCTCGTTCTTCACAGAGTCTATAGCCGTGAATAGTCAATCCAGATGACAGGAAAGCAGGTTCGTTACCACTGCTATTATGAGGGGTTATGTCCTGCATCGGCGTACATAACAGGTAGGTAGATCCAACATGGGACGTCTCTGGACGTTAGTCCGTCTCCTTCAATTCTTCTCGTTGGTTGGCAGGTGACCCAATCTGTCATTCCAAGCTGGAAAGAGAGACAGGTTACCCACTGCTTAAGAAATCACTCTCCATGATAAGTACAGTACCTAAAAGACGTGGTGATTATTAAGACATTTAACAGAGCAAGACTGAAAGGACTAAGTTTATTATTGGTCAAAAGTGAAGCTTTCAACCAATAAGTCCACTAGAATATGAGCAGGCATGTACTTACAGTAGTGCTGGGAGCTGTGAGTCGAGTGATTACTGTTTGACCGGAGCCCCACACGTCACCTTTCAGGGGGGGAGATAGCGGGAGCTAGACTTACCCTACATTAACAAGCAGCCGGCAATCAAACTATCACTTTTGGGGTGGGGGAAAAGGGGGGGGGGATAGTGGGAGCTAGACTTACCCTACCTTAACAAGTAGCCGGCAATCAAACTATTGTTACCATATACTTACTTGCTACTCGTATCTGTTGAACTTTTCCCTCACAGCCACCCAGGATAACCCAAGAAAGTCAGTGTGTCATTGAGGACTGTCTGACTTATTTAAATTGGGGTCCTCAATCTTGTCTCCCAGGATGCAACCCACACCAGTCGACTAATACCCAGGTACCTATTTGCTGCTAGGTGAACAGGATTTGCTGCTAGGTGAACAGGACAACAGGTGTAAGGAAACGAGTCAAAATGTTTCTACCCTGCCGGGAATCGAACCCAGGCCCTCCATGTAATGAATAACCCACGATGTCATCTCACTGACTGACTGACCTACTTATCTACCTACCTGCCTACTTATCTACCTACCTACCTACTTATCTACCTACCTACCTACTTATCTACCTACCTACCTACTTATCTACCTACCTACCTACTTATCTACCTACCTACCTACTTATCTACCTACCTACCTACCTACCTACCTACTTAACCTACCTACCTACTTAACCTACCTACCTACCTACTTAACCTACCTACCTACTTAACCTACCTACCTACTTAACCTACCTACCTACTTATCTACCTACCTATCTACCTACCTACTTATCTACCTACTTATCTGCCTACCTACCTATCTACCTACTTATCTACCTACCTACCTACTTCTCTACCTACCTACCTACTTACCTATCTATCTGCCTACCTACTTACCTACTTATCCCCCAACCTACCTACCTACTTACCTACCTAACTACCTAAATACTTACCTACCTACCTACCTCAATCATCAACAAACGCCAGCACCCACAATTTAAGGCAAGAAATACTATTATTTCCGTTGCATTTGTAGTCTTAAGCAATAAAAACAAGACATCACGACATTGAACAACAGTTATGTATTCACTTTTATTTTTGTAAGATCTAGAGGTCTAAAAAAAAAGTTGATGGGTTTTTTGGGGTTCCCAGGAACGTAACCCTATTTTTCCCATAAGTTCTTCAGGACCATAACTACAGTGTAATGTAACAGTCTACTGTATATGTGTGTGTAGTGTGTACTCACCTAGTTGTGGTTGCAGGGATTGAGTGTGAGTGTGTCAGCGTTTTTGCTAGCAAAAACGCTCTGAACGTGTTTGCTCGGATTTCATCCTTTTTTTTTTTTTTTGCAACATTGCAAGCTCCTGATGATGTGTTGATTGTAACACAAATGGCCTAGAGCTATCTTTTAACTCCCATTGTAGCTGCTTTGCATCTTGCATTGCTTGTTCAAGATTTTTTGCATATGCTATATATCTATATGTATACAGCCTCTCCTCACTTAATGACGGAGTCCCGTTCCTAAGATAAGATAAGACAAGATTTCGTTCGGATTTTTAACCCCGGAGGGTTAGCCACCCAGGATAACCCAAGAAAGTCAGTGCGTCATCGAGGACTGTCTAACTTATTTCCATTGTGGTCCTTAATCTTGTCCCCCAGGATGCGACCCACACCAGTCGACTAACACCCAGGTACCTATTTGCTGCTAGGTGAACAGGACAACAGGTGTAAGGAAACGTGTCGAAATGTTTCCACCCGCCGGGAATCGAACCCGGGCCCTCCGTGTGTGAAGCGGAAGCTTTAGCCACCAGGCCACCGGGCCACATTGGTAAATGAATTCATCACTAAGCAAGGAACATACTATAATGGTAGTGGGTTTGTGTCAACCATCTTTGATATTGTTTTAATGTTACCTTTGCACCATTTATAACATTTTTGGTATATTTTTAAATGTTTATACAGTTGTATACTGTATATTGTAATAAACATAATAGAGGAAATTAGCTCTAATATACAGTATTTAGGTATGCATACTGGTCAGAGAGCCCGTCGTAAGTCTGAGCTGTTGGTAAACAAATACGTCACTAAGTGAGGAGAGGCTGTGTATATATGTACAGTGGACCCCCGGTTAACGATATTTTTTCATTCCAGAAATATGTTCAGGTGCCAGTACTGACCGAATTTGTTCCCATAAGGAATATTGTGAAGTAGGTTAGTCCATTTCAGACCCCCAAACACACACGTACAAACACACCTACATAAATACACTTAAATAATTGGTCGCATTGGGAGGTGATCGTTAAGCGGGGGTCCGTTGTATATGTATGTGTGTGAATTTTATAATCCCTTTTCTGTGTGTAAAACTATAGTTATCCTCTATAAAATGTATTTTTGTTTATATTTCCCATAAGAAAAAATGTAAATCCATTTAATCCATTCCAGACACCCAAAAATATTAACAAAAAATACATTTTATGGAGAATAACTATAGTTTTGCATTCAGAAAAGGGATTATGAAATTCGAGGGTCCACTTTATATATATATATATGTGTGTGTGTGTGTGTGTGTGTGTGTGTGTGTGTGTGTGTGTGTGTGTGTGTGTGTGTGTGTGTGTGTGTGTGCGCAAATGTGTGCAAGTGTGTGCAAGGAATTCGCAAAAGCAGGCAAAATATACACAAACACTGATCTCTGGCTGAAGGAGACTCAAACCTACGAACCCTGGAACAAGGTACGCAGGTTCATAGGTTCGAGTCTCCTTCAGCCAGAGATCAGTGTTCGTGTATATTTCGCCTGCTCTTGCAAATTCCTTGCATTGTTAAAATCTCTAATAAGGCTGATGCATACAGGGGATGAGATGAAAAGCTTCAGCCAGAGATCAGTGTGTGTGTATATATATATATATATATATATATATATATATATATATATATATATATATATATATATATATATATATATATATATATATATATATATACAGTGGACCCCCGCATAGCGAACGCCTTGCATAGCAAACAATCCGCATAGCGAACGCTTTGTTCGCTAAAATTTTGCCCCGCATAGTGGACAAAAACCCGCTCAGCGACCTTCGTCCGAGACGCGTCCAATGTGCGCCCTCAGCCAGCCTCACATGTGCCGCCCGTCCCATTGTTTACCAGCCAGCCTCCGCGGTAACATTCAAGCATACACTCGGAATATTTCGTATTATTACAGTGTTTTCGGTGCTGTTTGTGGAAAATAAGTGACCATGGGCCCCAAGAAAGCTTCTAGTGCCAACCCTACACCTCAAAGGGTAAGAATACCCATTGAAATGAAGAAAGAGATCATTGATAAGTATGAAAGTGGAGTACGTATCACCGACCTGGTCAGGTTGTACAAGAAACCAAAATCAACCATCGCTTCTATTGTGGGCAAGAAAACGGCAATCAAGGAAGCTGTTGTTGCCAAAGGTTTAACTGTGTTTTCGAAACAAAGATCGCAAGTGATGGAAGATGTTGAGAGACTCTTATTGGTGTGGATAAATGAAAAACAGCTAGCAGGAGATAGCGTCTCTCAAGCGATCATATGTGAAAAGGCTAGGAAGTTGCATGATGATTTAATTAAAAAAATGCCTGCAACTAGTGATGATGTGAGTGAATTTAAGGCCAGCAAAGGTTGGTTTGAGAGATTTAAGAAGCGTAGTGGCATCCATAGTGTGATACGGCATGGTGAGGCTGCCAGTTCGGACCACAAAGCGGCTGAAAAATATGTGCATGAATTCAAGGAGTACATAGAAACTGAAGGACTGGAACCTGAACAAGTGTTTAATTGTGATGAAACAGGCCTGTTCTGGAAGAAAATGCCAAGCAGGACCTACATTACTCAGGAGGAAAAGGCACTCCCAGGACATAAGCCTATGAAAGACAGGCTTACTTTGTTGATGTGTGCCAATGCTAGTGGTGATTGCAAAGTTAAGCCTTTATTAGTGTATCACTCTGAAACTCCCAGAGCGTTCAGGCAAAAGAATGTCCTCAAGGATAATTTGTGTGTGCTGTGGAGGGCAAACAGTAAGGCATGGGTCACTAGGGAATTTTTCTATAACTGGTTACACCATGCATTTGCCCCCAATGTGAAAGATTACCTAACTGAAAAGAAATTAGACCTTAAGTGCCTCCTGGTGTTAGACAATGCCCCTGGTCATCCTACAGACGTGGCAGAGCGACTTTATGGGGACATGAGCTTCATTAAGGTGAAGTTTTTGCCTCCTAATACCACTCCTCTCCTGCAGCCCATGGACCAGCAGGTCATTTCCAACTTCAAGAAACTGTACACAAAAGCTCTGTTTCAAAAGTGCTTTGAAGTGACCACAGACACTCGATTGACTCTAAAAGAGTTTTGGAAGGATCACTTTAATATCCTCAATTGTGTAAACCTTATAGGTAAGGCTTGGGAGGGAGTGACTAAGAGAACCTTGAACTCTGCTTGGAAGAAACTGTGGCCAGAATGTGTAGACAAAAGGGATTTTGAAGGGTTTGAGGCTAACCCTGAGAGGAGTAGTATACCAGTTGAGGAATCAATTGTGGAATTGGGGAAGTCCTTGGGGTTGGAGGTTAGTGGGGAGGATGTGGAAGAGTTGGTGGAGGAGGACAATGAAGAACTAACCACTGATGAGCTGATAGATCAACTTCAAGAGCAAGAGGCCAGACCTGGGGAAACTGGTTCAAAGGAGGGGAGAGAGAAATTGAAGGAATTGCCTACTTCAAAGATTAAGGAAATGTGTGCAAAATGGCTTGAAGTGCAAACCTTTTTTGATGAAAATCACCCTCACACAGCTATTGCAAGCCGTGCTGGTGACTGTTACAATGACAGTGTTGTGAACCACTTTAGACAAATCATAAAGGAACGAGAGGTACAGGCCACTATGGACAGATATGTTGTGCGAAAGAAGTCCAGTGACTCTGAAGCTGGTCCTAGTGGCATTAAAAGAAGAAGGGAAGTAACCCCAGAAAAGGACTTGCTACCTCAAGTCCTAATGGAAGGGGATTCCCCTTCTAAACACTAACACTCTCTCTCCCCTCCTCCCATCCCATCAATCATCACCAGATCTTCAATAAAAGTAAGTGTCATGTAATTGTGCATGCCTTTTTCAGTTTGTGTGTACTAAAATTAACATTTTTTTGTGGTAAAAAAATTTTTTTTTCATACTTTTGGGTGTCTTGCACGGATTAATTTTATTTCCATTATTTCTTATGGGGAAAATTAATTCGCATAGCGAACATTTCGCATAACGACCAGCCCTCTTGCACGGATTAAGTTCACTATGCGGGGGTCCACTGTATATATATATATGTATGTATGTATGTATGTATGTATGTATGTATGTATGTATGTATGTCGTGCCAAATAGGCAGAACTTGCCATCTTGGCTTAAATAGCAACGCTCATCTTGCCATATAGGACAAGCGAAAATTTGTGTATGCAATAATTTTGCCAAAATCATTCTGAACTTAAGTAAAAAAATATATTTCACTGTGTTTGTTTAGTATTAAATTATTGTAAACAAATCTAAAATATATTTGGTTGGGTTAGGCTAAAATAAATTGTTCTTGTTGTAATAAGGTTAGGTAAGTTTTCTAAGATTCTTTTGGTGCAAAATTAAAATTTTTTACATTAACATTAATGAAAAAAATATATCTTTAAACCTATAAGAGAAAATTTTAGAAAGGACTTAATTTTAAATGAGTTCTTGCTAACTGACCAGTTTTACATATTCGGCCCGACATATATATATATATATATATGTATATATATATATATATATACATATATATATATATATATATATATATATTTTTTTTTTTTTTTTTTTTTTTTTTTTCAACAAGTCGGCCGTCTCCCACCGAGGCAGGGTGACCCAAAAAAGAAAGAAAATCCCCAAAAAGAAAATACTTTCATCATCATTCAACACTTTCACCACACTCGCACATTATCACTGTTTTTGCAGAGGTGCTCAGAATACAACAGTCTAGAAGCATAAACATATAAAGATACACAACATATCCCTCCAAACTGCCAATATCCCAAACCCCTCCTTTAAAGTGCAGGCATTGTACTTCCCATTTCCAGGACTCAAGTCCGACTATATGAAAATAACCGGTTTCCCTGAATCCCTTCACTAAATATTACCCTGCTCACACTCCAACAGATCGTCAGGTCCCAAGTACCATTCGTCTCCATTCACTCCTATCTAACACGCTCACGCACGCTTGCTGGAAGTCCAAGCCCCTTACCCACAAAACCTCCTTTACCCCCTCTCTCCAACCCTTTCGAGGACGACCCCTACCCCGCCTTCCTTCCCCTATAGATTTATATGCTTTCCATGTCATTCTACTGTGATCCATTCTCTCTAAATGACCAAACCACCTCAACAACCCCTCTTCTGCCCTCTGACTAATACTTTTATTAACTCCACACCTTCTCCTAATTTCCACACTCCGAATTTTCTGCATAATATTTACACCACACATTGCCCTTAAACAGGACATCTCCGCTGCCTCCAACCGTCTCCTCGCTGCTGCATTTACCACCCAAGCTTCACACCCATATAAGAGTGTTGGTACTACTATACTTTCATACATTCCCTTCTTTGCCTCCATAGATAACGTTTTTTGACTCCACATATACCTCAACGCACCACTCACCTTTTTTCCCTCATCAATTCTATGATTAACCTCATCCTTCATAAATCCATCCGCCGACACGTCAACTCCCAAGTATCTGAAAACATTCACTTCTTCCATACTCCTCCTCCCCAATTTGATATCCAATTTTTCTTTATCTAAATCATTTGACACCCTCATCACCTTACTCTTTTCTATGTTCACTTTCAACTTTCTACCTTTACACACATTCCCAAACTCATCCACTAACCTTTGCAATTTTTCTTTAGAATCTCCCATAAGCACAGTATCATCAGCAAAAAGTAACTGTGTCAATTCCCATTTTGAATTTGATTCCCCATAATTTAATCCCACCCCTCTCCCAAACACCCTAGCATTTACTTCCTTTACAACCCCATCTATAAATATATTAAACAACCATGGTGACATTACACATCCCTGTCTAAGACCTACTTTTACCGGGAAGTAGTCTCCCTCTCTTCTACACACCCTAACCTGAGCCTCACTATCCTCATAAAAACTCTTTACAGCATTTAATAACTTACCACCTATTCCATATACTTGCAACATCTGCCACATTGCTCCTCTATCCACTCTATCATATGCCTTTTCTAAATCCATAAATGCAATAAAAACTTCCCTATCTTTATCTAAATACTGTTCACATATATGCTTCAATGTAAACACCTGATCTACACATCCCCTACCCACTCTAAAACCTCCTTGCTCATCCGCAATCCTACATTCTGTCTTACCTCTAATTCTTTCAATTATAACCCTACCGTACACTTTTCCTGGTATACTCAGTAAGCTTATTCCTCTATAATTTTTACAGTCTCTTTTGTCCCCTTTCCCTTTATATAAAGGGACTATACATGCTCTCTGCCAATCCCTAGGTACCTTCCCCTCTTTCATACATTTATTAAACAAAAGTACCAACCACTCCAACACTATATCCCCCCCTGCTTTTAACATTTCTGTCATGATCCCATCAGTTCCAGCTGCTTTACCCCCTTTCATTTTACGTAATGCCTCACGTACCTCCCCCACACTTACATTCTGCTCTTCTTCACTCCTAAAAGATGGTATACCTCCCTGACCAGTGCATGAAATTACTGCCTCTGTTTCTTCCTTAACATTTAAAAGTTCCTCAAAATATTCTCGCCATCTACCCAATACCTCCATCTCCCCATCTACTAACTCCCCTACTCTGTTTTTAACTGACAAATCCATATTTTCCCTAGGCTTTCTTAACTTGTTTAACTCACTCCAAAATTTTTTCTTATTTTCATTAAAATTTCTTGACAGTGCCTCTCCCACTCTATCATCTGCTCTCCTTTTGCACTCTCTCACCACTCTCTTTACCTTTCTTTTACTCTCCATATACTCTGCTCTTCTTATAACACTTCTGCTTTGTAAAAACCTCTCATAAGCTACCTTTTTCTCTTTTATCACACCCTTTACTTCATCATTCCACCAATCACTCCTCTTTCCTCCTGCCCCCACCCTCCTATAACCACAAACTTCTGCCCCACATTCTAATACTGCATTTTTAAAACTATTCCAACCCTCTTCAACCCCCCCACTACTCATCTTTGCACTAGCCCACCTTTCTGCCAATAGTCGCTTATATCTCACCCGAACTTCCTCCTCCCTTAGTTTATACACTTTCACTTCCCTCTTACTTGTTGTTGCCACCTTCCTCTTTTCCCATCTACCTCTTACTCTAACTGTAGCTACAACTAAATAATGATCCGATATATCAGTTGCCCCTCTATAAACATGTACATCCTGGAGCCTACCCATCAACCTTTTATCCACCAATACATAATCTAATAAACTACTTTCATTACGTGCTACATCATACCTTGTATATTTATTTATCCTCTTTTTCATAAAATATGTATTACTTATTACCAAATTTCTTTCTACACATAGCTCAATTAAAGGCTCCCCATTTACATTTACCCCTGGCACCCCAAATTTACCTACTACTCCCTCCATAACATTTTTACCCACTTTAGCATTAAAATCCCCAACCACCATTACTCTCACACTTGATTCAAAACTCCCCACGCATTCACTCAACATTTCCCAAAATCTCTCTCTCTCCTCTACACTTCTCTCTTCTCCAGGTGCATACACGCTTATTATAACCCACTTTTCACATCCAATCTTTATTTTACTCCACATAATCCTTGAATTAATACATTTATAGTCCCTCTTTTCCTGCCATAGCTTATCCTTCAACATTATTGCTACTCCTTCTTTAGCTCTAACTCTATTTGAAACCCCTGACCTAATCCCATTTATTCCTCTCCACTGAAACTCTCCCACACCCTTCAGCTTTGTTTCACTTAAAGCCAGGACATCCAGCTTCTTCTCATTCATAACATCCACAATCATCTCTTTCTTATCATCTGCACAACATCCACGCACATTCAGACTTCCCACTTTGACAATTTTCTTCTTCTTATTCTTTTTAGTAATCTTTACAGGAAAAGGGGTTACTAGCCCATTGTTCCCGGCATTTTAGTTGACTTTTACAACACGCATGGCTTACGGAGGAAAGATTCTTATTCCACTTCCCCATGGATATAAAAGGAAAATTAATAAGACCAAGAACTATTAAGATAAAATCAAAGAAAACTCAGATGAGTGTGTATAAATAAATGTGTACATGTATGTGTAGTGTGACTTAAGTGTAAGTAGAAGTAGCAAGACATGCCTGTAATCTTGCATATTTATGAGACAGACAAAAGACATCAGCAATCCTACCATCATGTAAAACAATCACAGGCTTCGTTTTACACTCACTTGGCAGGACGGTAGTACCTCCCTGGGTGGTTGCTGTCTACCAACCTACTACCTATATATACCTATATATATATATATATATATATATATATATATATATATACTATATGTTTTTTTAACTGTAGTGTAGGTGTGCCTCTGGCAAGACGGGGAAGGAGTGAATGATGATAAAAGTGTTTCTTCTTCTTTTTTGGGTCACTCTCCCTTGTTGGGAGATGGGCGATGTGTACTAAAAAATAAATAAAAATTGCATTGTGTAAAAACATGTCAAGAACACGAGAAAACTCATGGTGATAAATGAGGGTGCAGCGAGGCTGTGAGTTTATGCCCCACCCGGTCCCTGGATTGTTTACACTTGTGTTATGATTTTGTGAGCCGAACTTTGTGCCATTAGTGTTTTTTTTTTTATGTGCCCTATATTGTACTATTTTAATTACCTCCAGATCTCAAGGGAATCTGAATTTAACAGTTGAATGGGAATTCTGAAGTTAGCAGTTGAGTGGGAATTCTGAGGTTAGCAGTTGAGTGGGGATTCTGAAGTTAGCAGTTGAGTGGGAATTCTGAAGTTAGCAGTTGAGTGGGAATTCTGAGGTTAGCAGTTGAGTGGGAATTCTGAAGTTAGCAGTTGAGTGGGAATTCTGAAGTTAGCAGTTGAGTGGGGATTTTGAGGTTAGCAGTTGAATGGGAATTCTGAAATTAACAGTTGAGTGGGAATTTGAAGTTAGCAGTTGAGTGAGCATTTTGAAGTTAGCAGTTGAGTGGGGATTTTTATCTGAATAAATTACTGTTTAAAGCTTTATGAGTAGAGCTTGATAAAGCTTTACCAGTACAGCTTGATAAAGCTTTACCAGTAGTGCTTGATAAAGCTTTACCAGTAGTGCTTGATAAAGCTTTACAGGTAGAGCGTGTTAAGGCTTTACCATTAGAGCCTGACAAAGCTTAAGAATTATCTTCGTTACTGCCAATGCAAAATAACCACAGGACGAGTTGAATGATAGCTCTAGGCCTTTCATGTTGCAGTCAACACATCAGGAGCTTGCAGTGTTGCAGAAATAGAGTAGGAAGTCCAGGTAGTCATTCAGGGGAATGACTCCAGAATTTGCCTGCACTTCCTACTCTCTGCAACATTGCAGGCCCCTGACGTGTTGATTGCAACAAGAAAGACCTAGAGTTATTATTCGACTCCCCCTGTGGTTATTCTGCATCTTTTATCACTCATTTGTGATTGCATTAATGTTGTAGTTACGACTTTATGTCCAGTTCGCTTCGATTATTTAAATAACCGTGGTATAACTTTGGTACAGGAGAGCCCCCATGGCATAACCTTGGTACAGGAGGGCCCCCCCATTGTATAACCTTGGTACAGGAGGGCCCTCCCATTGTATAACCTTGGTACAGGAGGGCCCCCCCATTGTATAACCTTGGTACAGGAGGGCCCCCCCATTGTATAACCTTGGTACAGGAGGGTCCCAGTTTGTAGGACTTGAAGGGTCACGGCACCAAGTGATGAGTAAAAATCACCAGCGGCTGGAAGTCTGTTTTTCATTATCGAATGCATCTAAAATTGATGTGTTTACATTACTATATAAAGTGGAACCTTGATTGTCAATTGCATTTCTTGTTGAATGAGGTGTTCAAGGAAAAAATATTCTGGTTTTCGTACGTTCTCTTGGTTGTCAACAGACAAGTTTTCGCATGTACAGAATGTGACAAATTGGCTCAGGTCACATGCTCATGGTATGTGCACTGGATAATGGGTCGATAGCATGGGTATCTACCTACCTATGGTAGGTAGGTAGATGCCCATGCTCTCGACCCATTGTCCAGCATGAGTCAGTACATCCATTGACTCACATGCTGTAAACATCTCTTGAATTTTTTTTTGCAGTTTTGGTGCAGTTTTGTTATTGTGAGATAATCTATCATGGATCCAAAGAAGGATAAAGAGGAGGAGGAAAGGGATGATGTGCCCATTGCACTTGTCAAGGAAATGTGTGCCAAATAGCATGAAGTGCAGGAAGTTGCTGAAAAATATCATCCAGGCAAAGCAGTGGCCATCCATCTTTCTAATATATATATTAAGACACTGTAATGTCTCAACTCAGACAAGTGTTAAAACAGAACTTGAAATAAGCCTCACTGGACAGATTTTTAGTGAGACAAAGAACCAGTGAGCCAGAACAGGGTGTTAGTGGTGAAAAGAGAAAAAGAAGAGAAACAACATTACCTCTCCTCTGACAGGTAAGAGGCAGTTAAATTTTCATTTACTCTTCAGTATTTCAGTTAAATTTTCATTTAGCATTCATTTGTACAGTTTCCCTGTACATTGTTTTATGTAGTAGTTAGTACATTATTAATACAGTGGACCCCTGCTTGACGATCACCTCCCAATGTGACCAATTATGTAAGTGTATTTATGTAAGTGCGTTTGTACGTGTATGTTTGGGGGTCTGAAATGGACTAATCTAATTCACAATATTTCTTATGGGAACAAATTCGGTCAGTACTGGCACCTGAACATACTTCTGGAATGAAAAAATATCGTTAACCGGGGGTCCACTGTATATTATTATACAGCCTCTCCTCACATAGCAATGTACTTGTTTACTGATGACTCAGACTTATAACAGGCTCTCTGACCAGTATGCTTACTTAAATAATGTATATTAGAGCTGATTTCGTGTATCCTGTTTATTAAATAACTAAAAAAGGCACAATACCGTGACTGGAACGATACACAAATAACCCGCACATAAAAGAGAGAAGCTTACGACGACGTTTCGGTCCGACTTGGACCATTGACAAAGTCACACTAACCAGAAGTGGAGCAGGACGGCTATATATAGGCAGGAAGAGGTGGTGGTAGTAGAAGTAGTAGTACAAGAATGGTATATAATACCGACAAGATGAAATTAAGACACATGCGCAACACCTGGGCATCCCTATCGTAGACGTTTCGCCATCCAGCCAGCCACTGGATGGCGAAACGTCCACAACAAAGACAACCAGACGCCGCACATATGTCTTAATTTCATCAGTAGTTGTAGTAGTAGTAGTAGTAGTAGAAGAGGTAGTAGTAGTGGTAGTGGTAGAAGTGGGAAATAAGGAGGACGAGCAGTCAAATACAAAGGAAGGGGAGCACTGCAAGAGAGCTAGGTGCCCACTGAGGGAGAGCAAGCACACAGAGGTGCATGAAAGGGGAAGTGGGAAATAAATGAAGAAGGAACAGAAACATGAGACAGAAGAGAGAAAGACAACCCAGAGGAGAAAAAGGAAAGAGGAAAGGGGAAGAGGGAGAAGAAGAAAAAGAAAAAGAAAAAATGAGGAGTCAGGTTAAGTCATTGGTGTTCTGAAGTTTGGAGCATTTTACAATGTAGTGGGAGAGGAAGGCATCTACAGAGACGAAGCCAGGGCTAAGATTCATACAAGGAAAGTTGTGTATTAGAGAGGATTCAACTAGACGGCGGCTGTTCGAGTTGGAAGTAGGGAAGACAGTTATAGCAGAAGACCAGTCAATAGGATGGCTATGATCTCTGACGTGACAGAAATGAGCATTGTTAGTGCCGGAGAGACTGGTCGATCTCTTTCTGACAGACTTAAGGAGCACAAAAATAGTGTTAGGCTTGCCAACACTAACAATGCTCTTTTCTGTCACGTCAGAGATCATAGCCATCCTATTGACTGGTCTTCTGCTAAAACTGTCTTCCCTACTTCCAACTCGAACAGTCGCCGTCTAGTTGAATCCTCTCTAATACACAACTTTCCTTGTATGAATCTTAGCCCTGGCTTCATCTCTGTAGATGCCTTCCTCTCCCACTACATTGTAAAATGCTCCAAACTTCAGAACACCCGTGACTTAACCTGAATCCTCATTTGTTCTTTTTCTTTTTCTTCTTCTCCCTCTTCCCCTTTCCTCTTTCCTTTTCTCCTCTGGGTTGTCTTTCTCTCTTTCCAAACGTAGATCTACGTTTGGACAGTTAAAGGGTTAAGTGCTCAGTACAGCTAGGCCAAAAAAAAAAAATGAAAAAGTAAAATAAATGGTACATATAATACTTATTCTAAAAATATGGCGCCAGTTGCCCTTACACAACTGTTGTATAAAAACGATGGAAAAGCAGTAAAAGCACCGAACATAATGGAAAATGGCTCAATTTAAAGCCAACGATAACGTGAAACACTGAAAAGAGGTGCTGTATACACGAGGCCCTCCTGTAATTTATACCAACACGCACTTTTAAACAACACGTGAACAAACACTGCGATGTATTAATTGGAAAATATTTCATTCTTGGGAATTTCAAAGTAATCAAGGTCCCCAGACAGAAACTTTTTTGTAATATGGTCTGACGTTTGCTCATCTGTCTTATTTTAAAATGGCTAAATTTTCTTTGTCTTGTTGAGGTAATTTTAACTGTTGCTTTGGGTTTCGTAGGACACACTATAATTTGTTCATAATTGTCATTAATCTCAAGGGCTTCATCCATTAGTTGGCCTGATGGCTATTGTTATTCATAGGTTTTGTTTGTATATCTAAGTCTTCTTGGTTTTTTGGAAGTATATGTGTGTGTGTGTGTGTGTGTGTGTGTGTGTGTGTGTGTGTGTGTGTGTGTGTGTGTGTGTGTACTCATGAAGTTGTACTCACCTAGTTGTGGTTGCAGGGGTTGATTCACAACTCCTGGCCCCACCTCTTCTCTGGCTGTTAGTACTATGTGTGTGTGTGTGTGTACTCAAGAAGTTGTACTCGCCTAGTTGTGGTTGCAGGGGTCGAGTCATAGCTCCTGGCCCTGTGTGTGTGTGTGGATGTATGCCAGATATTTATTGCTTCTCAACTCTAGCAACATGGACCAAATTTAAAAGAAAAAATGCTTTTGTAATTTTTTTAAAAATGTAGTCAGGGTCAACAGTCATGAGAGACATATACCCAAGTCATCATTGAAGTCATCATTGAAGTCATCATGCATGTTTTCATGAGTTATTCCATAAGAGAAATTATGCTATCACTATTTGTAAATAAAATACAGTAAGTCTTTTTATGATGTATTATACAGTAAGTCCTCGACTTACAAAGACGTTGAGAACCATCTGTATTGTTATGATATTATTATATCATTGTTTTGTATAGCATTATTATACACAATACAGTATTATCATAATCATGGTGGTGCACTAAACTTGTAGGATTATACAGCACCTGTGGGGGGGGGGATGGAAGGCATTGAGGCTCGATTCAGAGAACTGGAGCACAGATCCAATTCCCTAGATCAAGAGCCTCTCACCAGTGTCAAGGAATCTCCGTTGAGGGGCCATATACACAATATAGAAGGTCCCCAATGTGTTCGTAAGTTAAGGACTTTCTGTAGTAGCAATCTTCCCAAGTTTGATAGGGTGTCCAACTCGAATTTTGCCATATCACGTGGTGAAAGAATACGGAGATATGCTATGTCAGTCTTCAGGTTTTCTCTAGTTTTACATTAGTGGACAAAATGTTTGGTATGGTGAACTGCTGTATGACCCTTATAGGTTGGTTGCCTTTTTTTTTGTGACCACAGGAGGTCTGCAACTTGCAAGTGCACTAAGTTGCACACATCTGCACTTGCCAACACAACACTTAGGACTCGGAGTTTTAGAACTGCCGAGTCACATTTGATACGCAACAACCCTGTGTGTTATTGCTTTAAGTACAAACAACTAGTTTGTAAGTTGCAACACCAGGAATACAAGTGGAATGTAAGTTGAAACTCCAGGAACTCAACCAATTTGTGAGTTGAAACACCAGGAACACAACTCATTTGCAAGTTGATGCTCTCCTGTATGATAACTTGGTATGAAAATCAGTGATAATGGGAGCATTAAGTGATTTGAGTGTAAATATCTTAGGTTACAAAAGAAGGTCATAAAAAAGGTCAAATATGAATATGTATCCGGTAGTGGACACCATGTGTTTTTACAGGTTGTTGATGGACACGGCTTAAATATAGTTTTTTTCAAAATAAAGCATAATATAAAGTGGTACACTCTGTCCTTGCAATATTTTTTATAATTTAGATGAATCGCATGTGCATTGGTCGTCAGCCTAATTTATATGATTTGTATGATGGTTTCTAAGGGTGAGCAACCTAATGTAAGCAAATGATGTTCCATCCTCCGTGCATGTATTAAAAGATGTAGATTGAATACCTCACTTATGTATGTTGACACTACTCTAGTTCTGTACATTATGCCATAGTTCTCAACATACATTGTGCTGCTTGTCTCAAATGTTATGGAAGAACAGTAAACCCTTGAGATAATGGAGCTCTGTGTAATGGACTTCAGAGATACAGAATGAAATCCGCTGGATCACCCAACTCAGAAACAATCCACCACAATAACCGTTACCAGCCACCCCCTCTGCCCTTGTTTGTTATATTGAGGGTTTACTGTACTATCATGTCTCACCAGTGTTTTGAAATGATATTGCTTGGTGATGGGTATCTTACGTGTCAGTTCCGACAGTCATCACTTTGTTAATTACATTTGTATCTCCGACTTTTCTGTGCTTTTATAGGGGAGAGAGATTACCTTAATGTTAATATTATATATTTTTTTATTTTCTTATTCTTTCAGTATTTAATCAGAATTCTTCTGAGTAAAATTTTAATGTTAAAATTTAATTTTAGACAAATTAATGTGATTTCGTCCCTTCCCCTAGAGCAGATATACAAACTAAAAAAAATTTACAGATACATTTGTATGAACAGATGATTGTATGTATGTATGCATGTATATATATATATATTCTATATGTTTTCCACATTTTGTTGTGCAATTAACCACTGAGGCATCAATTGTCAAGAAAACCTCACATATTTTTAAAAGTTAAGTTATTGTTCTTATTGTAATAATGGTGTATCATCTGCAAAACCTCAGCAGCTCTCTTATGAAGCTCCTCTACGGTGTGTTTTTTTGCAAATGAGATTGAAAAAAGCCCATCCAAAATTGATTAGTGCTTACCTTTATCTTTGATATACAGTGGACCCCCGGTTTACGATCAGCTCCCAATGCGACCAATTATGCAAGTGTACAGTGGACCCCCGCATAGCGATTTTAATCCGTGCAAGAGGGCTCATTGTTATGCGAAATGATCGGTATGCGAATGAATTTTCCCCATAAGAAATAATGGAAATCAAATTAATCCATGCAAGACACCCAAGAGTATGAAAAAAAAATTTTACCACATGAAATATACATTTTCCTACACACAAAGAGAAGGATACATGCACAATAGTAGAGTAGTACATGCACAATATATATTGTGCATGTACTACTCTACTAAATGAAGAATAAATGACACTTACCTTTATTGAAGATGCAGCAATGACTGATGAGACACTGTGTCCTGGGAGTGCCTTTTCCTCCTGAGTACTGTAGGTCCTGTTTGGCATTTTCTTCCAGAACAGGCCTTATCACACTGTGTATGTCACTAGGATTCTTAAATCTCTCAAACCAACCTTTGCTGGCTTTAAATTCACCAATATGAGCACTAGTTCCAGGCATTTTTCCCTGTTCACCTGGGTGTTAGTCGACTGGTGTGGGTTGCATCCTGGGAGACAAGATTAAGGACCCCAATGGAAATAAGTTAGACAGTCTTCGATGACACTGACTTTTTTGGGTTATCCTGGGTGGCAAATCCTCTGGGGTTAATTGTTTCTTGGTATTCTCAATAAGCCACACCAACAACGGTGCTACAGCAGCAGCAGCAGCAGCTGACAGTGCTACAGCAGCAGCAGCAGCTGACAGTGCTACAGCAGCAGCAGACGATGCTACAGCAGCAGCAGACGGTACTACAGCAGCAGCAGCTGACGGTGGTACAACAGCAGCAGCAGCTGACAGTGCTACAGCAGCAGCAGACGATGCTACAGCAGCAGCAGACGGTACTACAGCAGCAGCAGCAGCAGCTGACGGTGGTACAGCAGCAGCAGCAGCTGTACCACCAATAGTAGCGATGGTTGATTGGGGTTTATTATACAACCTGGCCAGCTCGGAGACACGCACTCCACTTTCATACTTATCAATGATCTTTTTCTTCATCTCTATAGTAATTCTCACCCTTATTGCTGTAGGGTTGACACTAGAAGCTTTCTTGGGGCCCATGGTCACTTATTTTGCAGATAAAATCACCAAAAACACTGTAATAATACGAAATGTTCCGATTGTATGCTTGGATGTTACCGCAGAGGCTGGCTGGTAAACAATGCCACCGGCGGCACATGTGAGGCTGGCTAAGGGCGCACATTGGACGCATCTCGGACGAACAGCGGTGAGCCGGTTTTTGAGCGGTATGCGAGGCAAAATTTTTGCGATAAAAGCGAGCGGTATGTGGATTAAACGTTATGTGATGCCGACGGTATGCGGGGGTCCACTGTATTTATATAAGTGCGTTTGTATGTGTATGTTTGGGGGTCTGAAATGGACTAATCTAATTCACAATATTCCTAATGGGAACAAATTCGGTCAGTACTGGCACCTGAACATACTTCTGGAATGAGATAATATCGTAAACCGGGGGTCCACTGTACAGTGAAACCCCCGAATATCGGCCTCAATTTATTCCAGAATGCTGTTTGAGTGCCATTACCAAATGAATTTGTTCCCAAAAGGAATAATGTAAATTAGATTAGTCCATTTCAGACCCCCAAAAATGCACTTACAAAAGCACTTACAAAAATACACTTACGTAATTGTTCAAGTTGGGAGCTGTTCGAAATTCAGGGTACCACTGTATATACCTTTGATGAGTTCTGAATCTTTCTACTCCCACTTTTGTTTTTTACTCAGGGTTTGACAAGGTTAGGGTAACGATTCCTAACTTTATTTACAAGCTAAGAGCTGTTACCTACATCAGCTCATTTAAAAGTCTTTTAATTATTACGAGACATACAAGTAGGGAACAGGGTGAAGTTGGATCCATCTGTGGGCCAGCAATTTCATTTGATCAACTGACTTTATTTTGTTGAAAGCCTTTCCATGAGATATTCAATTTTTTGTGTACATTTTCATTTGTTATTACAAAAAAAAATGCACTGTATAGAAGAGCCTTATAGAAAAGCTTACTGTATTTATATGTTGCTAAGGGGACCCCAGACTCTTGTTAAAATATTACACTGTGTACTCTATTTTATACCTAAAGTGATAAAAGCCACCAGTGGCAAATACGTTTATTTTTCAGGAATTATGAAATGAAAATACTTGAGAAAAAAAAAAGACGAGACTAAAATTGTAGAATAAAAATGATAAAAGAAGATGAAATAATGATATTTGTTTTATTTTCTCGGGTCGTACACTTTTGTATGGTGTTCAGTGTTCATTCTTGTGGAATAAATTCATGGGAATTTTTTCATAGAATTGCTTTTCAGTATATACATAATATTAAATGTGTTAGGAAAACAAATTTATAGCATTTTATTAAATATTTAGCTTAGTTATTATGCCTTAAATATGATAGAAAAACATTTACAGCATTTTTCAAATATTAAGCTTAGTTACCCCTTAAATATAACAGGACAAATATTTGCAGCTTTTTTTTTTAATGTTTAGCTTAGTTATGCCTTAAATATGATAGGGGAAAACGCATTTACAACATTTTTAAATATTTATCTTAATTATTCCTCCACTCGAGTTTCAAGTAAATTAATTCATTGATAAATTATATATCTATTGAATAAACATTTCATTGAGTAAATTTTCATCAAAATGCTGAATTATAAATTAAGTAATCTTTTTTTTAAATGCAATGTGCCGATATTGATGGCAGTAAAATCCGGGGTAGGCGGTGTTCATATTTATCGTAATGTTTTGGGGACAAACTATTTTAATTGTTGGCTAAATGTGTGTAATACTTGTAATATATATTGTTTACTGCTTTCACAATACTCTTGATACATAGTTCACTCTTATTTTTGACTGGCTTTGGTCTACCAGTTAATGCTCTCAGGTGTTAGACTTGACTGACTCTTTGGTCTACCAGTCATGCTGTCAAGTTAGACTTGACTGGCTCTTTGGTCTACCAGTCATGCTGTCAAGTTAGACTTGACTGGGTCTTTGGTCTACCAGTCTTACTGTCAAGTGTTAGATTTGACTGGGTCTTTGGTCTACCGGTCAAGCATCAGACTTTTGAGATTTTTTTCATGGCTGGAGATGGTGGGTCCTGTAGGTGAGAGCAAGAGGTGCATAACTACCATCCCCTGCTTTGCTATCTCTCTTTGTTTCTCTCTCTTTTCTTTCTTTTTCTCTCTCTCCCCTTCCCTCTCTCTTCCCTCTCTCTTCCCTCCCTCTCTCTCTCTCCTCCACTTCCCTAATTCACTCTACCCTTCCATTCCTTACTCTTCTTATCCTCCATCAGTTCTTGCTCTCCCTTATCTTCCCTCACTTTTCTCTCCTTCTACCCCTACATCTTCTCTCCTCAGGAATATAAATATGATATACATTAAACAGTGATGTAAGTTACCGAGGCTAGTGGCACACCTCTATATTTTTGCTTGTGTCCCGGGCTCTGAACTTCACAATAGCAAATATTTGCAAATGGAAAAGTTCTCCCTGACTCTGGGTTTAGTCATGTGGTAAACTGCTCATAAAGCTTTCGGTAATTTAACCAAGGCTGTCTGTAGAAGAATGCAAGTCACAATAACTTGGCCGGAGCAAGTCGCAAAATACCCACACTTAACCTAGTGAGGCAAACCATGGTACGGGTGGGGATTGAATTCATGTCATTATGATTTCATGAATCTAGTGAGGCATTCACAGGTGTTGGGTCTTGAAATAGAATTGTTATAAACTGCACATTCACTTCAATGATTGTTACTTTACATGTTTCTCAGTATCAACAATAAATTCTGATTATGTTTCATATTTTAATATTTGTCCTCACTGCATACAGTGTAGCCAGGTACAACAGGTAGAGATTTATTTTTAGAGGTAAGCCTCTCTAGGGTTAAGAAAACAAAAGGCAATGTTTTGGTCTGTCTGCTGACTAACTGGTCTCCTGACCTGGGTCTTACACATGACCTGATCATTGGAGGTTTTGGCCAGCTAGCCAAGGCCTGGTAGCTCACTAGTCCACACTGTAAAATAAAAAATATACGATGTATGACACTATATAATGAGGTCTCAGTGTTAGTTTAATGTCTTTGTTAATATACCCCATAACCATCCTGTGGGTAGATTACAAAGCAAAATACACTAGTAATGAACTATAGCCTCTCCTCACTTAGCGACGTACTCATTTACCAACGACTCAGACTAACGACTGGCTCTCTGACCAGTATAAATACCTAAATAATGTATATTAGAGTTGATTTCCTCTGTTCTGTTTATTATAATATAGAGTACACTATAAAAATTTAAAATACACTAAAAATATTATAAATGGTGCAAAGATGACATTAAAACAATATCAGAGATGGTTGACACAAACCCACTACCATCATAGTATGCTCCTTGCTTAGCGACGAATTCGTTTACCAACGTGGTCTTAGAAACGAAACTCCGTCGTTAAGTGAGGAGAGGTTGTATTTACACTCAAGATCCATAGCGTGTCACTCTGTGCTACTTGCAGACATAACAAGGTTAATATCCAGTTTAGGTCCTTAACCAAGCTGAGCCATTATTGTAAGTCTTAGCATACAAACAACTTTTGTTCACCTCTGCAACAATATTTGCACAAATTATTTTTGGAGATATTTGTAAAAGCAATGCAGCACCTGTATATTAGCTCAAAGTTCCCTCAAGGAAAATCAGTGGTTAGTATCGAGTCAGGTGACATGACTGGCCAGTCGCATGTTAACACATTACAGTTTCATATATACTGCTGGTGGAGTAGGTCAGGTTACATTAGGTTGGGTTATTATGAGTATCATTAGATTACATTTTTTACAATTGGCACAAAACAATATGTCCATGGCCAAGCCCACTTAATATTAGACATTTTAAGAAATAAGTTACCACTTTGTGACACAAGGGCCTCATCTAGATACTGACCCATTACAGTACACTTGTGTATTGCAATGACAGCCTGGCTTGAGGGCCAAGTTTCCATGTTTACTCTCTGGTTAGTCTAGGTTGTTATACAGGCCAGTATAACAATCACAACCTGGTTGATCTAGCACTTGTTGCAGGTAGTAGTCCAATTACCTCTTGAAAACTTCCTGAGGTTATATAACCCTAGTAGGTTTAACGCTAGGTTTTGATTATAATAAAACTTCCTGAGGCTTGAGTCGAGGTTAAACTATGGTTGTGAGATGACTAGTTTCCTATAATAATGGTAAACTAAGAAATCTCCAGCCTAATGGTAAGAATAATAATTCCTAATTTAACACAGATTACAAACAACATTGCTACATTTGCTTTGTAATATTATTAGAGCCGCAGGTAGCAGGTTGAAGAGCTGTGGATCATGAATATTGACAATGTTCAGTAATTGTGCCTTGGATCATTTCATAATTGAAATTGAAACCATAGTTGTAACCTAGTATCAGCAAAGACCCAGGTACTTACTGTTAGATGAACAGGGGCAGGTGGTATAAGGAAACTTGTCCATAAAGAACAAAAAGGCACAATACTGTGACTGGAACAATACACAAATAACCCGCACGTAGGTGAGAGGAACTTATAACAACGTTTCACTCCCACTTGGACCATTTGCAATCACACTGTGAGTTTGTAAGTGTCCCAAAGTCACAGTGTGACTTTGTAAATGTTCCAGGTCAGGCCAAAACATTGTCATAAGCTCCTCTCTCCTATGTGCAAGTTATTTGTGTAAACTTGTGTAAACCTGCTCTGCCCAGGGATGGAGCTTGGCCCCTTCTCTTGTAAGCTGTGCGCTCTACTACTAAGTTGCAGATTCTATGTGGAAAACTGTCTTCATAAAATTCATTACGTATCACAGGACTAGCCAAACCAATTTAATTAAACCTAACTTAACCAAATTTACTCTAACCCAATGTAATTTAACCTAGTCCAACCTAATTAAACCTAATCTATTCTAACCTTATCTAGGCCAACCATTCATTGCAACAACAGAAACTACACTTTCCCACCTGCTACACACCACTGAGAAGAGGTGAAGCAGCAGCCTTTGAGAAGTGAAAAAAAATAGGAATAACTTCTTGCCCTTTTGTTCACAAGTCATAGTGCTCAAGGAAATGTGTCAGAACTTACAAGACCTCGTCCATGTGTGTTTGTATGATACATATACATGTATACTGTATACTCAAAGATCGTGAATCCTAGTGCCACTGCAGATTTTTAAAAATATTGAAGACAGGACTATAGATACGTGATCACATACTTTCCCTCTTTTTCTTCTTTTTGCTTTATCTTCATTTCTTTCCCCTCTATATCATTTTCTTCACCCTTTTGCTCATCCCCTCCCTGTTCCTTATACTTTTCTGACTCTTCTTACTCCTCCCTTCATCATCATCATTTCCCTCTGCCCTTTCCTTTTCATCTTTTTGCCCCATCTTCATCTCTCTTCCCTTTTCATCCTCAATTTCTTCCCACTTTTCCTCATACTTCTCCATTTCTTCTTACCCCTCCTTTCATTGTCCTCCTCTCCCCTTTGTCCTTTTCTTCTCTCCTCTCTTCCTCATCTTTCTCACTTTTCCCTATTTCTCTTCCTTTATTCTCACCTTCTAATCATTTCCCTCTCTCTTCTTATTGCCTTGCCTCCTTCATTTTGGTTTTCCATTCATGATAAAAATGCCACATTATTATTTCTCTATTTTTATTTTTCTGTTTATGACTTCTTTTCATCTTTATTTCACAAAACTAAATTTATTCAACATTTAATAGAGAACCTTAATACAATATACATCTCTGGCTTCAGTTCGTTTCTTATCTCTTAGTGCAGATTTTTGTTATGTATAGTATTCTTCAATAAAGATTATGCTATTTGTATAGTTTTTTTATTAATACACCTATAAGTTGTAATGTGCTTAGTGTTTGAGGTGTATGAATCTAGTACAGTGGACCCCCGCTTAACGATCACCTCCGAATGCGACCAATTATGTAAGTGTATTTATGTAAGTGCGTTTGTACGTGTATGTTTGGGGGTCTGAAATGGACTAATCTACTTCACAATATTCCTTATGGGAACAAATTCGGTCAGTACTGGCACCTGAACATACTACTGGAATGAAAAAAGTTCGTTAACCGGGGGTCCACTGTATACTGGTATACAGTGGACCCCCGGTTAACGATATTTTTTCACTCCAGAAGTATGTTCAGGTGCCAGTACTGACCGAATTTGTTCCCATAAGGAATATTGTGAAGTAGATTAGTCCATTTCAGACCCCCAAACATACACGTACAAACGCACTTACATAAATACACTTACATAATTGGTCGCATTCGGAGGTGATCGTTATGCGGGGGTCCACTGTAATTACATCATGTACGTGAAAATTACGTTAAACATGTAATTGGCTTTGAAAGACAACACAAACAGCAGTGCAATGTATTATATACTGTATGACATTTGTGGGTTTAGCGCTTAGTTTTCGTTGTAATAATAATCTATAATACAGTTGGTCGGGCTTTAGTAAGGGCACCTCCGTGTACCTGCTACCTGGAGGGTGTTCAGGGGGTCAACGCCCCTGAGGCCCGGTCCATGACCAGGCCTCGTGGTGGATCAGCACCTGATCAGCCAAGCTGTTACTGTGCAACTGTAAATGATATTAAAAAAAGTGTTTCCAAAGCTGAATAGTATATACTATGAAGGCTTTTTCACATGCTCTGCAGCTTTGAATGCATTTTGTCATTCGTATTTACAACAAATATCACACTATACAGAAGTGCTTTAATTGAGGGCCTGCTCTAAGTAAACTTGATTGAACGGATTATTAATTGTGAGAAGATAGATGGTAATGGTAATTGTGGTGATAGACACAAGATTGTAAATTAGATACATGTACAACACCTGTCTAATTCATCATCATGTCGGTATTGTATACCACTAAAAGACACGATATTGTTTTGCTGTGATTGCAACAATAACGAACAATTCTGTAATAAAAGACTTTGTCCATCGTTTCCAAATCAACTGACTCAGCCGATTTTGTCTTGTATTTCTGAAATCTGTTGAATGAAGGATTTAATGTAGCATTAAAAATTTTTACCAAACTTGTGCAACTTAAAAAGCAGTGAAGGCAGTAGAAGCATCATAGGAGACCTTGGGAACCTCAGCCCAAAAATTCCCTCTGCCCCTCAAATAAAAATAAGTGCCCATCCAGTGGGCAGTTGTGGTACATGAATTAGACACTTGTGCAACACTTGTTTATCTTTATTGTGGAAGCGTTTCGCCAACTTACGTGTTGTATGACCCTGATGGGTTTAGTGCTTGGTTTTGATTATAATAATTCACCAACCTACTTCCACCTTTGGATTTGTCTAAGGTGACACAGCCTGCGACTGCTTCACTTCACCTGTCTGCAGTATATAAGGTCTTCTGCACATATGCTGTAGTCTTAACAAGATTTATGGTCTGATCACATTGACTCCAGGCTTAGGGACTGATTACCTCGAATGCCTACTGATTTTCAAACATTCTTCTCTGTAGATAAATAGGTCAGAGAACCGACAAGTTGATAAATTAGACACGTGCAACACTTGGGTATTTTTTTGTGGAAATGTTTTGCCACAGTGAATTGTTTCCAATGTAAAGATACCCAAGTGTTGCACGTGTCTAATTTATCATTCTTCTCTGCACTGGACTGAGGAAGTCACTGGTCATTTTCAGTTATGTATACATTAATACTTTAAACTGGTTCAGTGATCTTAAGTTAATTAGGATTTCATAAGCAGTTTTGAAGTTATTAAAGATCCTCTATTCTAAATTATAAATACTTTATTTTTTTTATTTCTGCAAGTACATGCATGATACAACTTATACAGACCATAGCTGACATCAGTGACATACTATATAGAAAGTCCTTGGTTAAGCAGAGCATTTCTGGTAAATAACAAAAAAGGCACAATACCGTGACTGGAACGATACACAAATAACCCGCACATAAAAGAGAGAAGCTTACGACAACATTTCGGTCCGACTTGGACCATTTACAAAGTCACACTAACCAGAAGTGGAGCAGGACGGCTATATACAGGCAGGAAGAGGTGGTGGTAGTAGTAGTAGTAGTAGTACAAGAATGGTATATAATACTGACAAGATGAAATTAAGACACGTGCAACACCCGGGCATCCCTATCGTAGACGTTTCGCCATCCAGCCAGCCACTGGATGGCGAAACGTCCACAACAAAGACACCCAGATGCCGCAAATGTGTCCTAATTTCATCAGTAGTAGAAGTAGTAGTAGTAGTAGAAGAGGTACTAGTAGTGGTAGTGGTAGTAGTGGGGAATAAGGAGGACGAGCCAGTCAAATACAAAGGAAGGGGAGCACTGTAAGGGAGTTAGGTGCCCACAGAGGGAGAGCAAGCACACAGAGGTGCGTGAAAGGAGAAGTGGTGAAATAAATGAAGAAGGAACAGAAACACGAGACAGAAGAGAGAAAGACAACCCAGAGGAGAAATGGAAAGAGGAAAGGGGAAGAGGGAGAAGAAGAGAAAGTAAAAGAAAAAATGAGGAGTCAGGTTAAGTTTGGAGCATTTTACAATGTAGTGGGAGAGGAAGGCATCTACAGAGATGAAACCAGGGCTAAGATTCATACAAGGAAATTTGTGTATTAGAGAGGATTCAACTAGACGGCAACTGTTCGAGTTGGAAGTAGGGAAGACAGTTTTAGCAGAAGACAAGTCAATAGGATGGCTATGATCTCTGACGTGACAGAAAAGAGCATTGTTAGTGTCGGCAAGCCTAGCATTATTTTTGTGCTCCCTAAGTCTGTCAGAAAGAGATCGACCAGTTTCTCCGAAGTATTGAAGAGGACAGGAGGAGCAAGAAATAGAGTAGACACCAGGAACATCTGTAGAGAGAGGAGAGGTATGAACGAGATTAGTGCGAAGAGTGTTAGTCTGGCGGAAGGTTAGCTTGATGTCTAAGGGACAGAGAGAATTGTTGAGATTAGAAAGACCGGAAATGTAGGGTGTCTACTGGTGTCTACTCTATTTCTTGCTCCTCCTGCTTTCCAGGGAGTACAGGTCAAGGAATTTCAACTGTTCCCAGTAATTTAGGTGCTTATATGTGTAGTGGAGAGGGAGGAGGAGTTGGACTGCTCATTAAAAACCAGTGGGGTTTTGAGAAAATTGAAGGAATGGATGGCATGGGCGAAAGGGACTACTTAGTCGGAACAATCCAGTCTGAGGGACATAAGGTGATAATTGCAGTACTGTACAACCCACCACAGAACTGCAGGAGGCCAAGAGAAGAATACCATGAGAGCAACAGAGCAATGGTCGACACACTAGCCAAGGTGGCCAGGAGAGCACACATGGGGGGAGCAAAGTTACTAGTTATGGGTGATTTCAATCACAAGGAGATTGACTGGGAAAACCTGGAGCCCCATGGGGGTCCCGAAACATGGAGAGCCAAGATGATGGATGTGGTACTGGAAAACCTCATGCATCAACATGTTAGAGACACTACCAGAGAGAGAGAGGAGAGGATGAACCAGCAAGACTGGACCTTGTATTCACCTTATGTAGTTCTGACATTGAGGATATCATGTATGAAAGGCCCCTGGGAGCTAGTGATCATGTAGTTCTGTGCTTTGACTACATAGTTGAGCTCCAAGTGGAGAGAGCAGCAGGAATAGGGTGGGAAAAACCAAACTACAAAAGGGGGAACTACTCAGGCTTGAGGAACTTCTTTCAAGACATTCAGTGGGAGAAGGAACTGACAGGAAAACCAGTACAAGAAATGATGGACTATGTCGCAACAAAATGCAAGGAGGCAGAGGAGAGGTTCCCAAGGAAAACAGAAATAATGGGAAGAACAAAACGAGTCCTTGGTTCACCCAAAGGTGTAGGGAGGCAAAAACTAGGTGTACTAGAGAATGGAAAAGGTACAGAAGACAGAGAACTCAGGAAAATAAAGAGATTAGCCGAAGAGCCAGAAACGAATGTGCACAGATAAGAAGGGAGGCTCAGCGGCAATACGAAAATGACATAGCATCGAAAGTCAAGACTGACCCGAAGCTGTTGTACAGCCACATCAGGAGGAAAACAACAATCAAGGACCAGGTAATCAGACTGAGGAAGGGTGATGGGGAATTCACAAGAAACGACTGGGAGGTATGTCAGGAGCTCAACATGAGATTTAAAGAAGTATTTACAGTGAAAACCAGTAGGACTCCAGGAAATCAGAGCAGGGGGGTGCACCAGCAAGTGCTGGATGAGGTACATATAACCGAGGAGGAGGTGAAGACGCTGCTATGCGAACTTGACACCTCAAAGGCGGTGGGACCAGACAACATCTCTCCGCGGGTCCTTAAAGAGGGAGCAGAGATATTGTGTGAGCCATTAACAAAGATCTTCAACACATCATTTGAAACTGGGCAGCTCCCTGAGGTATGAAAGATGGCAAATGTAGTCCCAATTCTTAAAAAGGGAGACAGACATGAGGCACTAAACTACAGACCTGTATCACTAACATGTATAGTATGCAAGGTCATGAAGAAGAAGATCAGGAGGAGAGTGGTGGAGCACCTGGAAAGAAACAAGTGTATAATTGACAACCAGCATGGTTTCAGGGAGGGAAAATCCTGTGTCACAAACCTACTAGAGTTTTATGACAAGGTGACAGACTGCAAGAAGGCCTTCGACACAGTTCTTCACAAGAGGTTACTGCAAAAGCTAGAGGATCAGGCACACATAACAGGAAAGGCACTGCAATGGATCAGAGAATACCTGACAGGGAGGCAACAACGAGTCATGGTACGTGACGAGGTGTCAGAGTGGGTGCCTGTGTCAAGCGGGGTTCCACAGGGGTCAGTCCTAGGACCTGTGCTGTTCTTGGTATATGTGAATGACATAATGGAAGGGATAGACTCAGAAGTGTCCTTGTTTGCAGATGATGTGAAGTTAATGAGAAGAATCAAATTGGATGAGGACTACGAAGAGACCTGGACAGGCTACAAGCCTGGTCCAGCAACTGGCTCCTTGAGTTTAACCCTGCCAAATGCAAAGTCATGAAGATTGGGGAAGGGCAAAGAAGACCGCATACACAATATAGTTTAGATGGCCAAAGTCTGCAAACCTCACTCAAGGAAAAAGATCTAGGGGTGAGTATAACACCGAGCATATCTCCTGAGGTGCACATCAGTCAGATAACTGCTGCAGCATACGGGCGCCTGGCAAACCTACGGATAGCGTTCCGATACCTCAGTAAGGATTCGTTCAAGACTCTATATACCATTTACGTCAGGCCCATACTGGAGTATGCAGCACCAGTTTGGAATCCACACCTAGTCAAGCACATCAAGAAATTAGAGAAAGTGCAAAGGTTTGCAACAAGACTAGTCCCAGAGCTACGGGGATTGTCCTATGAAGAAAGGTTGAGGGAAATCGGCCTGATGACACTGGAAGCCAGGAGGGTCAGGGGAGACATGATAACGACATATAAAATACTGCGTGGAATAGACGGGGTGGACAAAGACGGGATGTTCCAGAGATGGGACACAGACACAAGAGGTCACAATTGGAAGTTGAAGACTCAGATGAATCAAAGGGATGTTAGGAAGTATCTCTTCAGTCATAGAGTAGTCAAGCCGTGGAATAGCCTAGAAAGTGAAGTAGTGGAGGCGGGAACCATACATAGTTTTAAGGCGAGGTATGATAAAGCTCATGGAGCAGGGAGAGAGAGGACTTAGTAGCAATCAGTGAAGAGGCGGGGCCAGGAGCAATGACTCGACCCCTGCAACCACAAATAGGTGAGTACACACACACACATACACACACACACACACAGTGAAGAGGCAGGGCCAGGAGCTGAGTCTCGACCCCTGCAACCACAATTAGGTGACACACACACACACAAATCTAACCTAACCAAACACATTAGCTCATAAATCCCCCCACCACACACACACATTTTTACGATAAGCTGAAGGATAAAAGGATAAAAACAAAATGGGCTCTCAAAAGGGAGGACGTAAAGGCAAGGGAACCGATGATGGCTGGTCGGAAAAGGAAGAATGGGTAGAACGGTGCAAGAACAAAATGGAACAACAATGGGAGGAAAGGTTAAATGAGCTTTGCAGTAACATGTTAGAGCAAATATCTGCAGAGAGCAAGAAGTGGGAATCACGAGCTGTAGTAGCTGAGGCAAAGATACAGAGATTGGAGGAAGAAATGGATATGCTGAAGCAGGATCTAAAGATGTCCAAAAGGAGCAAGATGACTGAAATGGGAACATCAGCAAGCAGCGAGGGGACTGAAGAAGGGGATGGATCTAAGCAGTCTTTTGCAGCAGTAATATCAGGCCATCATGGTGTCTGGGAGATGATTAGGGAAACAGCAAAGGAGATGCTTAAATGAGATACAGAGGGAAAAGAAATGGGAAGAGGAGAGGGAGAGGTCAATAATTATTCATGGGCTTCAGGAGGCTGAAGGGCAGACCTATGATGAAAGAAAGCATTGGGAGAAAACAGAGATTAAGAACATCATTGCAATAACAGGAGAGAGGGACATGTCTCGGGTAGAAAATTTTCATAGACTTGGGGGGGGGGGTATTCGATGGAAAACAACCAATCAGATTGACATTCAAGACAGATGTTGTATGGAACAGGATACTACAACAGAAATCACTGTTAAAGGACTCCAGATTATCAAAAAGTGTTCCTCAATCGAGACAGAACACGAAAGGAAAGGGAACAACTGAAAGTGAGAAGACAGAACCAGTGGAAGGAAAGAGAGACAGGACAGGCAACGACAGACAGGAAAACTCAGCCTTTGAGGGAACATCAAACACAAATCCTTACAGAAACCTCTCAACCCCTGTCACCACATATCAACCAAACACAGTAAACAGAAACGAACCTCACTCCATAGCCACCACCCCCCTAAGCACTAATTCCACAATCACAGCAGCCTCCCATAATATTGTGCCCTGCCTCCCACCCTCCCAGCCTGCACCTTCCTCTTCCATCTCCCAAAATACAGTAATGGAAAGGAAGCTATAGGTATGGTACACCAATGAAGATGGAATAACAAGAGTGAAGAGTGGCAAGAATGCATCATTGATGCATCACCTGACATCATAGCACTAACAGAGACAAAACTTACAGGGATGATAACAGATGCAATTTTTCCACCTGGATATCAGATTATGAGGAAAGACAGAGAGAACAGAGGAGGGGGAGGAGTAGCATTGCTTATAAAAAACCAGTGGAGTTTTGAGGAGATGGAGGAATGGAAAGAAGGGCAACAGACGACTTCATTGTAGGAACACTTCAGACTGGTGGTCCAAAGGTAATGATAGCAGTGATGTATAACCCACCACTTAACAGCATGAGAACAAGAGAAGAGTATGATGTGCGCAATAGGGCAATGGTGGATACACTAGCTGAAGTGGCCAGGAGGGCTCATATGGGTAGGACAAAATTGCTTATAATGGGGGATTTCAATCATAAAGAGATTGACTGGGAAAACCTAGAGCCACATTGGGGACCAGAAACATGGAGGGCTAAGATGTTGGAGACTGTATTGGAGAACTTTATGCATCAACATGTTAGGGATACAACCAGAGAGGAGAGGAGAGGATGTTGCAGCAAGGCTAGATCTCATATTCACCTTGAATAGTTCAGACATAAGGGATATCACTCACAAAAGACCCCTTGGCACTAGTGATCATGATGTCCTGAGTTTTGAATATCTTGTTAACAGTGGAGAATGCAGAAGCACGAGAACAAAGAGAGAAACCAAACTTCAAAAAAGGGAACTACATAGGAATGAGAAGTTTCCTGCATGAAGTGCAGTGGGAAAGAGAACTAGATGGAAAGACAGTAAATGAAATGATGGATATAGTAACCACTAAGTGCAGGGAGGCAGAGGAAAGGTTCATACCAAAGGGCAATAGAAAAAATGGTAAGACCAGAGTGAGCCCATGGTTTAATTGGAGGTGTAAAGAGGCCAAAGCCAAGTGTGCAAGAGCATGGAAAAGGTATAGAAGGCAAAGGACTCAAGAAAACAAGGAGCTCTGCAGAAGAACCAGAAACGAATATGCAAGGATAAGGTGAGAGGCCCAGAGGCAATACGAGAACGACATAGCATCAAAAGCCAAATCTGAACCAAAGTTGTTATACAGTCACATTAGGAGAAAAACAACAGTCAAGGACCAGGTAATCAGGCTGAGGAAAGGAGGAGGGGAGCTGACGAAGAGTGACCAAGAAGTATGTGATGAACTAAAAAGATTTAGAGAAGTATTCACAATAGAGTCAGGAATGCTTCCAGCAAACTGTGGAGGTAGGGTGCACCAGCAGGCGCTGGACACAATACACATAACCAAGGTAGAGGTGAAGAAACTGCAAGACGAACTTGATACCTCAAAGGCGGTGGGCCCAGATAACATATCTCCATGTATACTGAGAGAGGGAGCAGAGGAACTGTGTGTGCCATTAGCAGCAATCTTCAGTAAATCTATCGAAACAGGGCAGTTGCCTGAGGCGTGGAGGACAGCACATGTAGTTCCAATTTTTAAGAAAGGGGACAGACAGGCAGCATTAAACTAGAGATCAGTGTCACTGACTTGTATAGTATGTAAAGTCATGGATTAGATTATCAGGAGAAAAGTAGTGGAACACATTGAAAAGATTGGGCTCATACATGACAGTCAGCACGGCTTCAGAGATGGGAAATCCTGTGTCACAAATTTACTTGAGTTCTATGATAAGGTAACAGAAGTAAGACAGGAGCGAGAGGGATGGATAGATTGCATCTTCTTAGATTGCAAGAAGGCTTTTGACACAGTACCACACAAGAGACTGGTGCAAAAATTAGAGGAGCAGGCAGGAATAAAGGGGAAAGTACTGCAATGGATCAGGGAATACCTGACAGGAAGGAAACAACGAGTGTTGGTACGTGCTGAAGTGTCGGAGTGGGCGAATGTGTCGAGTGGGGTTCCACAAGGTTCAGTCCTAGGCCCGGTGCTGTTTCCTGTATACGTGAATGACATAGTGGAAGGAATAGATTCAGAAGTGTCACTGTTCGCTGATGATGTGAAACTGATGAGGAGAATACAAGTGGGCGAGGATCAGTTAAGATTACAAGGGGATCTGGACAAACTACAAGTATGGCGGGTTTAGCGCTTCCCCCTTGATTATAATAATAATAATAATAATAATACAAGTATGGTCCGACAAATGGCTCCTGGAGTTTAACCCCAGTAAGTGTAAGGTCATGAAGATTGGGGAAGGACACAGAAGACCGCAGACGGAGTACAGGTTAGGAAGCCAACAGCTGCAAACGTTAGTTAAAGAAAAGGATCTTGGGGTAAGCATTATAACGAACATGTCCCCTGAGGCACACATCAATCAAATAACTGCTGCAGCATATGGGAGATTGGCAAACCTGAGATTGGCGTTTAGACATCTCAGTAAGGAGTCATTCACGACATTGTACACAGTGTACGTAAGGCCTATACTGGAATATGCAGTGCCAGTATGGAACCCTCAGTCAAACACGTCAAGAAATTGGAGAAAGTGCAAAAATTTGCAACACGATTAGTCCCGGAACTGAGGGGTATATCTTATGAGGAGAGGTTAAGGGAACTCAACCTGGTGACACTAGAGGATAGGAGAGATAGAGGGGACATGATAACAATGTATAACATACTAAGAGGCATGGAAAACGTGGACAAGGATCGACTGTTTCAGAGATGGGATACAGAAACAAGGGGACACAATTGGAAACTGAAAACCCAGATGATTCATAAGGATGTCAGGAAGTATTTCTTTAGCCTTAGAGTTGTCAGGAACTGGAATAATGTGGAGAGAAGTAGTGGAAGCAAGTTCCATAAATAGCTTTAAGAAGAGGTATGACAAATATCATTGAGCAGGGAGAGAGTGAATTAGTATCGACCAGTGAAGAGGCGGGGCTAGGAGCTATGACTCGACCCCTGCAACCACATATAGGTGAGTATATATAGGTGAGTACACACACACACACACACACACACCAGCAGTGGTCAGTCTTGTGTGGGCAGGAGCAGGGCTCACTACACCAATCAAAGTACGTGCCCACTCTGCCCACTACCCTGGCTACCCACTACCCAGGCTACCCACTACCATGGCAGACCAGTACCCTGCCTACCCACTACCCATGCCCACAAAGCTGCCCAGGTCACCACCAGTACCCACCACAACATTACCTCTCACCAGTACCTCAAACGTCTGACCAAACAGGAGTAAGATTACCAGTTCTAGTGCCTACCAGTACTAATAGTGTCTTCCAGCACTAATAGTGTCTACCAGTAATAGTGTCTTCCAGTACTAATAGTGTTTACCAGTACTAATAGTGTCTTCCAGTACTAATAGTGTCTTCCAGTACTAATAGTGTTTTCCAGTACTAATAGTGTCTTCCAGTACTAATAGTGTCTTCCAGTACTAATAGTGTTTTCCAGTACTAATAGTGTTTTCCAGTACTAATAGTGTCTTCCAGTACTAATAGTGTCTTCCAGTACTAATAGTGTCTACCAGTACTAATAGTGTCTACCAGTACTAATAGTGTTTTCCAGTACTAATAGTGTCTACCAGTACTAATAGTCTTTACCAGTACTAATAGTCTTTACCAGTACTAATAGTGTCTACCAGTACTAATAGTCTTTACCAGTACTAATAGTCTTTACCAGTACTAATAGTGTCTTCCAGTACTAATAGTGTCTACCAGTACTAATAGTGTCTTCCAGTACTAATAGTGTCTTCCAGTACTAACAGTGTCTTCCAGTACTAATAGTGTCTACCAGTACTAATAGTGTCTTCCAGTACTAATAGTGTCTACCAGTACTAATAGTGTCTACCAGTACTAATAGTGTCTACCAGTACTAATAGTGTCTTCCAGTACTAATAGTGTCTACCAGTACTAATAGTGTCTACCAGTACTAATAGTGTCTACCAGTACTAATAGTGTCTTCCAGTACTAATAGTCTTTACCAGTACTAATAGTCTTTACCAGTACTAATAGTGTCTTCCAGTACTAATAGTGTCTACCAGTACTAATAGTGTCTTCCAGTACTAATAGTGTCTTCCAGTACTAATAGTGTCTACCAGTACTAATAGTGTCTTCCAGTACTAATAGTGTCTTCCAGTACTAATAGTGTCTACCAGTACTAATAGTGTCTACCAGTACTAATAGTGTCTACCAGTACTAATAGTCTTTACCAGTACTAATAGTCTTTACCAGTACTAATAGTGTCTACCAGTACTAATAGTGTTTTCCAGTACTAATAGTGTCTTCCAGTACTAATAGTGTCTACCAGTACTAATAGTGTCTACCAGTACTAATAGTGTCTTCCAGTACTAATAGTGTCTTCCAGTACTAATAGTGTCTTCCAGTACTAATAGTGTCTACCAGTACTAATAGTGTCTACCAGTACTAATAGTGTCTTCCAGTACTAATGGTGTCTTCCAGTACTAATAGTGTCTACCAGTACTTATAGTGTCTACCAGTACTAATAGTGTCTACCAGTACTAATAGTGTCTACCAGTACTAATAGTCTTTACCAGTACTAATAGTCTTTACCAGTACTAATAGTGTCTACCAGTACTAATAGTGTTTTCCAGTACTAATACTGTCTTCCAGTACTAATAGTGTCTTCCAGTACTAATACTGTCTTCCAGTACTAATAGTGTCTACCAGTACTAATAGTGTCTACCAGTACTAATAGTGTCTTCCAGTACTAATAGTGTCTACCAGTACTAATAGTGTCTTCCAGTACTAATAGTGTCTACCAGTACTAATAGTGTCTACCAGTACTAATAGTGTCTTCCAGTACTAATAGTGTCTTCCAGTACTAATAGTGTCTACCAGTACTTATAGTGTCTACCAGTACTAATAGTGTTTTCCAGTACTAATAGTGTCTTCCAGTACTAATAGTGTCTTCCAGTACTAATAGTGTTTTCCAGTACTAATAGTGTCTACCAGTACTAATAGTGTTTTCCAGTACTAATAGTGTCTTCCAGTACTAATAGTGTCTACCAGTACTAATAGTGTTTTCCAGTACTAATAGTGTCTTCCAGTACTAATAGTGTCTTCCAGTACTAATAGTGTCTTCCAGTACTAATAGTGTTTACCAGTACTAATAGTGTCTTCCAGTACTAATAGTGTCTACCAGTACTAATAGTGTCTTCCAGTACTAATAGTGTCTTCCAGTACTAACAGTGTCTTCCAGTACTAATAGTGTCTTCCAGTACTAATAGTGTCTACCAGTACTAATAGTGTCTTCCAGTACTAATAGTGTCTTCCAGTACTAATAGTGTCTTCCAGTACTAATAGTGTCTACCAGTACTAATAGTGTCTTCCAGTACTAATAGTGTCTTCCAGTACTAATAGTGTCTACCAGTACTAATAGTGTTTACCAGTACTAATAATGTCTACCAGTACTAATAGTGTCTACCAGTACTAATAGAGTCTACCAGTACTAGTAATGTCTACCAGTACTAGTGTCTAACGTTAGTAATAGTGTCTACCAGTACTAATAGTGTCTACCAGTACTAGTGTCTAACATTAGTAATAGTGTCTACCAGTACTAGTAGTGTCTATCAGTACTAGTGTCTAACATTAGTAATAGTGTCTACCAGTACTAGTGTCTAACATTAGTAATAGTGTCTACCAGTACTAGTGTCTACCAGTACTAGTGTCTACCAGTACTATTGTCTACCAGTACTAGTAGTGTCTACCAGTACTAGTTTGTACCAGCACTAGTGTCTACCAGTACTAGTAGTGTCTGCCAGCATTAGTGTCTACCAGTACTAGTATCTACCAGTACTAGTGTCTACCAGTACTAGTAGTGTACCAGTACTAATGTCTACCAGTACTAGTATCTACCAGTACTAGTAGCATCTACCAGTACTAGTAGTGTACCAGTATTTGCAGTGTCTACCAGTACTAGTAGTGTCTACCAGTACTAGTAGTGTCTACCAGTACTAGTGTCTACCAGTACTAGAAGTGTCTACCAGTACTAGTGTCTACCAGTACTAGTGTCTACCAGTACTAGTAGTGTCTACCAGTACTAGTGTCTACCAGTACTAGTGTACCAGTACTAATGTCTACCAGTATTAGTATCTACCAGTGCTAGTAGTATCTACCAGTACTAGTGTCTTCCAGTACTAGTAGTGTCTAGTACTTGCAGTGTCTACCAGTACTAGTAGTGTCTACCAGTACTAGTGTCTACCAGTACTAGTAGTGTCTACCAGTACTAGTGTCTACCAGTACTAGTGTCTACCAGTACTAGTGTCTACCAGTACTAGTAGTGTCTACCAGTACTAGTGTCTACCAGTACTAGTGTACCAGTACTAATGTCTACCAGTATTAGTATCTACCAGTGCTAGTAGTATCTACCAGTACTAGTGTCTACCAGTACTAGTAGTGTCTAGTACTTGCAGTGTCTACCAGTACTAGTAGTGTCTACCAGTACTAGTAGTGTCTACCAGTACTAGTAGTGTCTAGCAGTACTAGTGTCTACCAGTACTAGTGTCTACCAGTACTAGTGTCTACCAGTACTAGTGTCTACCAGTACTAGTGTCTACCAGTACTAGTGTCTACCAGTACTAGTAGTGTCTACCAGTACTAGTGTCTACCAGTACTAGTGTCTACCAGTACTAGTGTCTACCAGTACTAGTGTCTACCAGTACTAGTGTCTACCAGTACTAGTGTCTACCAGTACTAGTGTCTACCAGTACTAGTGTCTACCAGTACTAGTAGTGTCTAGCAGTACTAGTGTCTACCAGTACTAGTGTCTATCAGTACTAGTGTCTACCAGTACTAGTGTCTACCAGTACTAGTGTCTACCAGTACTAGTGTCTACCAGTACTAGTAGTGTCTAGCAGTACTAGTGTCTACCAGTACTAGTGTCTACCAGTACTAGTGTCTAGCAGTACTAGTGTCTAGCAGTACTAGTGTCTAGCAGTACTAGTGTCTACCAGTACTAGTGTCTACCAGTACTAGTGTCTACCAGTACTAGTGTCTAGCAGTACTAGTGTCTAGCAGTACTAGTGTCTAGCAGTACTAGTGTCTACCAGTACTAGTGTCTACCAGTACTAGTGTCTAGCAGTACTAGTGTCTACCAGTACTAGTGTCTACCAGTACTAGTGTCTACCAGTACTAGTGTCTACCAGTACTAGTAGTGTCTACCAGTACTAGTGTCTACCAGTACTAGTGTCTACCAGTACTAGTGTCTACCAGTACTAGTGTCTACCAGTACTAGTGTCTACCAGTACTAGTGTCTACCAGTACTAGTGTCTACCAGTACTAGTGTCTACCAGTACTAGTGTCTACCAGTACTAGTGTCTACCAGTACTAGTGTCTACCAGTAATAATAATGATAATATACAATAATTAATATTTTACAGTGAGTCTCAGGGATATAAAACCTACAGTGACTTTATAGTGAGAAACAGTGAGTGTGTAGTCATTTACAGTGAAATTAAAAAGTTAGCTGTGTTTTATTCGTGTTGTGCCGCAGTGATCTTGAGTACAGTGAGTTACAGTGATCTTGAGTACAGTGAGTTACAGTGATCATGAGTACAGTGAGTTACAGTGATCTTGAGTACAGTGAGTTACAGTGATCATGAGTACAGTGAGTTACAGTGATCTTGAGTACAGTGAGTTACAGTGATCATGAGTGCAGTGAGTTACAGTGATCTTGAGTACAGTGAGTTACAGTGATCCGAAGTGCAGTGAGTTACAGTGATCTTGAGTACAGTGAGTTACAGTGATCATGAGTGCAGTGAGTTACAGTGATCTTGAGTACAGTGAGTTACAGTGATCATTAGTGCAGTGAGTTACAGTGATCTTGAGTACAGTGAGTTACAGTGATCTTGATTACAGTGAGTTACAGTGATCTTGAGTACAGTGAGTTACAGTGATCCGAAGTGCAGTGAGTTACAGTGATCCGAAGTGCAGTGAGTTACAGTGATCCGAAGTGCAGTGATATATAATGATCTGGAGTTCAATAATCTGGAATGCAGTGATATGAAGTGCAGTGATCTGGAGTACAGTGATTTACAGTGATGTGGAGTGTAGTGATTTGCAGTGATCTTAGATGGAGTACAATGATCATAAATGGAGTGCAGTGACTTGCAGTGATCTAATGTGTAATGACTGACGAGAAACAGTGATCTGAAATGAGATGCAGTGACTAGAGGCGGTCAGTGATCACAAGATGACTGCAGTGATCACTGTATTAGTGATCACAGTTCTACTACAGTGTTCAACAGTAATTAGCAGTGATTAAAAGCGATTAATATTGACTGAGCGATCAACAGTGATTATAAATGATCAGTGATTATAACAGTGACTAATCGATCAACAGTGATTATAAATGATCCACAGTGATTATAACAGTGACTAATCGATCAACAGTGATTATAAATGATCCACAGTGATTATAACAGTGACTAATCTATCAACAGTGATTATAAATGATCCACAGTGATTATAACAGTGACTAATCGATTATAAATGATCCACAGTGATTATAACAGTGACTAATCGATCAACAGTGATTATAAATGATCCACAGTGATTATAACAGTGACTAATCGATCAACAGTGATTATAAATGATCCACAGTGATTATAACAGTGACTAATCGATCAACAGTGATTATAAATGATCAACAGTGATTATAACAGTGACTAATCGATCAACAGTGATTATAAATGATCAACAGTGATTATAACAGTGACTAATCGATCAACAGTGAATAACAGTAATATGGGCCCTCAGGGCAGTGATTTTTACCCTGAGACAACAGTCACTGTTTGCAGCACTGCGGTGACCTAACGGGAAATAACGGCAACGGAACAGCAACGTAGCCGCTCCTGTTGTCAGTGATTAAAGGTAATCTGTTGTTTGTATACATGTGTATGCGAGGTGTATACATGTGTATGCGAGGTGTATACATGTGTATGTGAGGTGTATACATGTGTATGTGAGGTGTATACATGTGTATGTGAGGTGTATACATGTGTATGTGAGGTGTATACATGTGTATGTGAAGTGTATACATATGTATGTGAGGTGTATACATGTGTATGCGAGGTGTATACATGTGTATGAGATGTAAAAATGTGTGAGGTGTATGCATGTGTATGTGAGGTGTATACATGTGTATGTGAGGTGTATACATGTGTATGTGAGGTGTATACATGTGTATGTGAGGTGTATACATGTGTATGTGAGGTGTATACATGTGTATGTGAGGTGTATACATGTGTATGTGAGGTGTATACATGTGTATGTGAGGTGTATACATGTGTATGCGAGGTGTATACATGTGTATGAGATGTATATATGTGTATGCGAGATGTATACATGTGTATATGAGGTGTATACATGTGTATGTGAGGTGTATACATGTGTAAGTGAGGTGTATACATGTGTAAGTGAGGTGTATACATGTGTATGAGATGTATATATGTGTATGCGAGATGTATACATGTGTAAGTGAGGTGTATACATGTGTATGTGAGGTGTATACATGTGTATGTGAGGTGTATACATGTGTATGTGAGGTGTATACATGTGTATGTGAGGTGTATACATGTGTATGTGAGGTGTATACATGTGTATGTGAGGTGTATACATGTGTATGTGAGGTGTATACATGTGTATGTGAGGTGTATACATGTGTATGTGAGGTGTATACATGTGTATGTGAGGTGTATACATGTGTATGTGAGGTGTATACATGTGTATGTGAGGTGTATACCTGTGTATGTGAGGTGTATACATGTGTATGTGAGGTGTATACATGTGTATGTGAGGTGTATACATGTGTATGTGAGGTGTATACCTGTGCATGAGATGTATACATGTTTAGGTGTACACATGTGTATGCGAGGTGTATACAGGTGCAAGTTGTATACATGTGTATACATTATATACATGGCATTAGAACCTTCGCTAAGTCAGAGGTGTGAGTCCACCTGACTCTCAGTAATGATTATACATGAAGCGCTAAACCCAAGCGGTTAATACATTGGCTGTATAATACACCTTGGAATGTGGGTACGTTGGTACGTTGGTATGTTGGTACGTTGGTACGTTGGTATGTTGGTACGTTGGTATGTTGGTACGTTGGTACGTTGGTATGTTGGTACGTTGGTATGTTGGTACGTTGGTATGTGGGTACGTTGGTATGTTGGTACGTTGGTATGTGGGTACGTTGGTATGTTGGTACGTTGGTATGTGGGTACGTTGGTATGTTGGTACGTTGGTATGTGGGTACGTTGGTATGTTGGTACGTTGGTATGTTGGTATGTTGGTACGTTGGTATGTTGGTACGTTGGTATGTTGGTACGTTGGTATGTTGGTACGTTGGTATGTGGGTACGTTGGTATGTTGGTACGTTGGTATGTGGGTACGTTGGTATGTTGGTACGTTGGTATGTGGGTACGTTGGTATGTTGGTACGTTGGTATGTTGGTACGTTGGTATGTTGGTACGTTGGTATGTTGGTACGTTGGTATGTGGGTACGTTGGTATGTTGGTACGTTGGTATGTGGGTACGTTGGTACGTTGGTATGTGGGTACGTTGGTATGTTGGTACGTTGGTACGTTGGTATGTTGGTGCGTTGGTATGTTGGTACGTTGGTATGTTGGTACGTTGGTATGTTGGTACGTTGGTATGTTGGTACGTTGGTATGTTGGTACGTTGGTATGTTGGTACGTTGGTATGTTGGTACGTTGGTATGTTGGTACGTTGGTATGTGGGTACGTTGGTATGTTGGTACGTTGGTATGTGGGTACGTTGGTATGTGGGTACGTTGGTATGTTGGTACGTTGGTATGTGGGTACGTTGGTATGTTGGTACGTTGGTATGTGGGTACGTTGGTATGTTGGTATGTGGGTACGTTGGTATGTGGGTACGTTGGTATGTGGGTACGTTGGTATGTGGGTACGTTGGTATGTTGGTACGTTGGTACGTTGGTATGTGGGTACGTTGGTACGTTGGTATGTTGGTATGTGGGTACGTTGGTATGTTGGTATGTTGATTCATGGTGGTAGTTTGTGTTACTGTGACGTATCAGGTACTGGGACGTATCAGGTACTGTGAACTATCAGGTACTGTGAACTATCAGGTACTGTGAACTATCAGATACTGTGAACTATCAGGTACTGTGAACCACCAGGTACTGTGAACTACCAGGTACTGTGAACTACCAGATACTGTGAACTACCAGGTACTGTGAACTACCAGGTACTGTGAACTACCAGGTACTGTGACCTACCAGGTACTGTGAACTACCAGGTACTGTGAACTACCAGGTACTGTGAACTACCAGGTACCGTGACCTACCAGGTACTGTGAACTACCAGGTACTGTGAACTACCAGGTACTGTGAACTACCAGGTACTGTGAACTACCAGGTACCGTGACCTACCAGGTACTGTGAACTACCAGGTACTGTGAACTACCAGGTACTGTGAACTACCAGGTACTGTGAACTACCAGGTACTGTGACCTACCAGGTACTGTGAACTACCAGGTACTGTGAACTACAAGGTACTGTAAACTATCAGGTGCTGTGAACTACCAGGTACTGTGAACTACCAGGTACTGTGACCTACCAGGTACTGTGAACTACCAGGTACTGTGACCTACCAGGTACTGTGAACTACCAGGTACTGTGAACTACCAGGTACTGTGACCTACCAGGTACTGTGAACTACCAGGTACTGTGAACTACCAGGTACTGTGAACTACCAGGTACTGTGACCTACCAGGTACTGTGAACTACCAGGTACTGTGACCTACCAGGTACTGTGAACTACCAGGTGCTGTGAACTACCAGGCACTGTGAACTTACGTCGGTTTACGTGCAGCCAGCAGTAACAGCCTGGTTGATCAAGCCCTGATCCACCACGAGGCCTGGTCTCAGACCGGGCCGCGGGGGCGCTGACCCCCGAAACCCTCTCAAGGTATACTGTGAACTACCAAGTACTGTGAACTACCCCAGGTACTGTGAACTACCCCAGGTACTGTGAACTACCCCAGGTACCGTGAACTACCCCAGGTACTGTGAACTACCCCAGGTACCGTGAACTACCCCAGGCACTGTGAACTACCCCAGGTACCGTGAACTACCCCAGGTACTGTGAACTACCCCAGGTACCGTGAACTACCCCAGGTACTGTGAACTACCCCAGGTACTGTGAACTACCCCAGGTACTGTGAACTACCCCAGGTACTGTGAACTACCCCAGGTACTGTGAACTACCTAGGTACTGTGAACTACCCCAGGTACTGTAAGTCACCCTGTACTCTGAACTACCAGGTACTGTGAACTACCAGGTACTATGAACTAACCCAAGTACTGTGGATTAACCCAGGTACTGTGAACTAACCCAGGTACTGTTAACTAAAAGGTACTGTGAGTTACAAGGTACTGTGAACTACCAGGTAATGTGAACTACCAGGTACTGCGAACTGTCCCAGATACTGTGAACTATAAGGAACTGTGAACTACCCCATGAACGTTGAACTACCAGGTACTGTGAACTATCCCAGGTGTGGTGAACTAGGTAGTGTGAACTACCTAGGTACGGTGAACCATATACTGTGAACTACCTAGGTACTGTGAGCTACGCAGGTACTGTGAACTACACGTTACTGTGAACACAGGTTCTGGGAACTACCATAGGTACTGTGAACTGTCAGGTACTGTGAACTTCCCAGGTACCGTGAACTACCCAGGTACCGTGAACCATCCAGGTACCGTGAAATGCACTAGGTACTGTGAACTACCAGGTACTGTGAGCTACACAGGTACAGTGAACCACCCAGATACCGTGAAATACCCAGTGTACTGTGAACTACTATGTACTTTTAACTACCAGGTACTGCATACTACCCAGGTACCGTGAACCACCCAGATACCGTGAAATACCCCATGTACTGTGAACTACTAGGCACTGTGAACTACCAGGTACTATGAACTACCAGATACTGTGAACTACCCAGGTACCGTGAACCACCCAGGTACGGTGAAATACCCCATGTACTGTGAACTACCAGGTACTGTGAACTACCCCAGTTATTGTGAACTACCTAGATACAGTGAATACCCCAGGTACTGTGAATTTTATCCTGGGTAAAGACAGCAACACTAGTAACAACATCACCAGCAACACTAGTAACAACAACACTAGTAACAACATCACCAGCAACACTAGTAACAACATCACCAGCAACACTAGTAACAACATCACCAGCAACACTAGTAACAACATCACCAACAACACTAGTAACAACATCACCAGCAACACTAGTAACAACATCACCAGCAACACTAGTAACAACATCACCAGCAACACTAGTAACAACAACACTAGTAACAACATCACCAGCAACACTAGTAACAACATCACCAGCAACACTAGTAACAACATCACCAGCAACACTAGTAACAACATCACCAGCAACACTAGTAACAACATCACCAGCAACACTAGTAACAACATCACCAGCAACACTAGTAACAACATCACCAACAACACTAGTAACAACATCACCAGCAACACTAGTAACAACATCACCAGCAACACTAGTAACAACATCACCAACAACACTAGTAACAACATCACCAGCAACACTAGTAACAACATAACCAACAACACTAGTAACAACATAACCAACAACACTAGTAACAACATCACCAACAACACTAGTAACAACATCACCAGCAACACTAGTAACAACATCACCAGCAACACTAGTAACAACATCACCAGCAACACTAGTAACAACATCACCAGCAACACTAGTAACAACATCACCAACAACACTAGTAACAACATCACCAGCAACACTAGTAACAACATCACCAGCAACACTAGTAACAACATCACCAACAACACTAATAACAACATCACCAGCAACACTAGTAACAACATCACCAACAACACTAGTAACAACATCACCAACAACACTAGTAACAACATCACCAGCAACACTAGTAACAACATCACCAACAACACTAGTAACAACAACACTAGTAACAACATCACCAGCAACACTAGTAACAACATCACCAACAACACTAGTAACAACATCACCAACAACACTAGTAACAACATCACCAGCAACACTAGTAACAACATCACCAACAACACTAGTAACAACATCACCAGCAACACTAGTAACAACAACACTAGTAACATCACCAGCAACACTAGTAACAACATCACCAGCAACACTAGTAACAACAACACTAGTAACATCACCAGCAACACTAGTAACAACAACACTAGTAACATCACCAGCAACACTAGTAACAACATCACCAGCAACACTAGTAACAACATCACCAGCAACACTAGTAACAACAACACTAGTAACAACATCACCAGCAACACTAGTAACAACATCACCAGCAACACTAGTAACAACATCACCAGCAACACTAGTAACAACATCACCAGCAACACTAGTAACAACATCACCAGCAACACTAGTAACAACATCACCAGCAACACTAGTAACAACATCACCAACAACACTAGTAACAACATCACCAGCAACACTAGTAACAACATCACCAACAACACTAGTAACAACATCACCAGCAACACTAGTAACAACAACACTAGTAACAACATCACCAGCAACACTAGTAACAACATCACCAGCAACACTAGTAACAACATCACCATCAACACTAGTAACAACACAACATCACCAGCAACAACACTAGTAACAACATCACCAGCAACACTAGTAACAACATCACATCACCAGCAACACTAGTAACAACATCACCAGCAACACTAGTAACAACATCACCAGCAACACTAGTAACAACATCACCAGCAACACTAGTAACAACATCACCAGCAACACTAGTAACAACATCACCAACAACACTAGTAACAACATCACCAGCAACACTAGTAACAACATCACCAACAACACTAGTAACAACATCACCAGCAACACTAGTAACAACATCACCAACAACACTAGTAACAACATCACCAACAACACTAGTAACAACATCACCAGCAACACTAGTAACAACATCACCAACAACACTAGTAACAACATCACCAGCAACACTAGTAACAACAACACTAGTAACATCACCAGCAACACTAGTAACAACATCACCAGCAACACTAGTAACAACAACACTAGTAACAACATCACCAACAACACTAGTAACAACATCACCAGCAACACTAGTAACAACATCACCAACAACACTAGTAACAACATCACCAGCAACACTAGTAACAACATCACCAGCAACACTAGTAACAACATCACCAGCAACACTAGTAACAACAACACTAGTAACAACATCACCAGCAACACTAGTAACATCACCAGCAACACTAGTAACATCACCAGCAACACTAGTAACAACATCACCAGCAACACTAGTAACAACATCACCAGCAACACTAGTAACAACATCACTAGTAACATCACCAGCAACACTAGTAACATCACCAGCAACACTAGTAACAACACCACCAGCAACACTAGTAACAACATCACTAGCAACACTAGTAACAACATCACTAGTAACAACATCACCAGCAACAATAGTAACAACAACACTAGTAAGAACATCACCAGCAACACTAGTAACATCAGCAACACTAGTAACAACATCACAACATAACCAACAACACTAGTAACAACATCACCAGCAACACTAGTAACAACATCACCAGCAACACTAGTAACAACATAACCAACAACACTAGTAACAACATCACCAACAACACTAGTAACAACATAACCAACAACACTAGTAACAACATAACCAACAACACTAGTAACAACATCACCAACAACACTAGTAACAACATAACCAACAACACTAGTAACAACATAACCAACAACACTAGTAACAACATCACCAACAACACTAGTAACAACATAACCAACAACACTAGTAACAACATCACCAGCAACACTAGTAACAACAACACTAGTAACAACATAACCAACAACACTAGTAACAACAACACTAGTAACAACAACACTAGTAAGAACATCACCAGCAACACTAGTAACAACATCACCAGCAACACTAGTAACAACATAACCAACAACACTAGTAACAACATCACCAGCAACACTAGTAACAACATAACCAACAACACTAGTAACAACATCACCAGCAACACTAGTAACAACATAACCAACAACACTAGTAACAACGTCACCAGCAACACTAGTAACAACATCACCAGCAACACTAGTAACAACATAACCAACAACACTAGTAACAACATCACCAGCAACACTAGTAACAACATAACCAACAACACTAGTAACAACGTCACCAACAACACTAGTAACATCACCAACAACACTAGTAACAACATCACCAGCAACACTAGTAACAACAACACTAGTAACAACGTCACCAGCAACACTAGTAACAACATAACCAACAACACTAGTAACAACATCACCAACAACACTAGTAACAACATCACCAGAAACACTAGTAACAACATCACCAGCAACACTAGTAACAACACCAGCAACACTAGTAACAACATAACCAACAACACTAGTAACAACATCACCAGCAACACTAGTAACAACATAACCAACAACACTAGTAACAACATAACCAACAACACTAGTAACAACATAACCAACAACACTAGTAACAACATCACCAGCAACACTAGTAACAACATAACCAACAACACTAGTAACAACATCACCAGCAACACTAGTAACAACATCACCAGCATCACTAGTAACAACAACACTAGTAACAACATAACCAACAACTCTAGTAACAACATAACCAACAACACTAGTAACAACATCACCAACAGCACTAGTAACAACATCACTAGTAACGACAGCACTAGTAACAGCATCACTAGTAACAGCATCACTAGTAACAACAACACTAGTAACATCACTAGTAACAACAACATTAGTAACAACATCACCAGCATCACTAGTACAACATCACTAGTAACGACAGCACTAGTAACAGCATCACTAGTAACGACAGCACTAGTAACAGCATCACTAGTAACGACAGCACTAGTAACAGCATCACTAGTAACAGCATCACTAGTAACGACAGCACTAGTAACAGCATCACTAGTAACAGCATCACTAGTAACGACAGCACTAGTAACAGCATCACTAGTAACAGCATCACTAGTAACGACAGCACTAGTAACAGCATCACTAGTAACGACAGCACTAGTAACAGCATCACTAGTAACGACAGCACTAGTAACAGCATCACTAGTAACAGCATCACTAGTAACGACAGCACTAGTAACAGCATCACTAGTAACAGCATCACTAGTAACAGCATCACTAGTAACAGCATCACTAGTAACAACATCACTAGTAACAACAACACCAGCAACACTAGTAACAACATCACTAGTAACAACATTAGTAACAACAACACTAGTAACAACATTAGTAACAACAACACTAGTAACAACACTAGTAACAACAACACTAGTAACAACATCACTAGTAACAACATCACTAGTAACAACAACACTAGTAACAACATCACTAGTAACAACATCACTAGTAACAACAACACTAGTAACAACATCACTAGTAACAGCATCACTAGTAACAACAACACTAGTAACAACATTAGTAACAACAACACTAGTAACAACACTAGTAACAACAACACTAGTAACAGCATCACTAGTAACAACACTAGTAACAACATCACTAGTAACAACAACACTAGTAACAACACTAGTAACAACAACACTAGTAACAACAACACTAGTAACAACACTAGTAACAACAACACTAGTAACAACATCACTAGTAACAACAACACTAGTAACAACATCACTAGTAACAACATCACTAGTAACAACAACACTAGTAACAACACTAGTAACAACAACACTAGTAACAACATCACTAGTAACAACAACACTAGTAACAACATCACTAGTAACAACATCACTAGTAACAACAACACTAGTAACAACATCACTAGTAACAACATCACTAGTAACAACATCACTAGTAACAACATCACTAGTAACAACATCACTAGTAACAACATCACTAGTAACAACATCACTAGTAACAACATCACTAGTAACAACATCACTAGTAACAACATCACTAGTAACAACATCACTAGTAACAACATCACTAGTAACAACATCACTAGTAACAACATCACTAGTAACAACATCACTAGTAACAACATCACTAGTAACAACAACACTAGTAACAACAACATTAGTAACAACAACACTAGTAACAACAACACTAGTAACAACAACACTAGTAACAGCATCACTAGTAACAACACTAGTAACAACATCACTAGTAACAACAACACTAGTAACAACATCACTAGTAACAACATCACTAGTAACAACAACATTAGTAACAACATCACTAGTAACAACATCACTAGTAACAACAACACCAGCAACACTAGTAACAACATCACTAGTAACAACAACACTAGTAACAACATCACTAGTAACAACATCACTAGTAACAACAACACTAGTAACAACATCACTAGTAACAACAACACTAGTAACAACAACACTAGTAACAACAACACTAGTAACAACAACACTAGTAACAACAACACTAGTAACAACAACACTAGTAACAACAACACTAGTAACAACAACACTAGTAACAACATCACTAGTAACAACAACACTAGTAACAACAACACTAGTAACAACAACACTAGTAACAACAACACTAGTAACAACATCACTAGTAACAACATCACTAGTAACAACATCACTAGTAACAACAACACTAGTAACAACAACACTAGTAACAACAACACTAGTAACAACATCACTAGTAACAACAACACTAGTAACAACAACACTAGTAACAACATCACTAGTAACAACATCACTAGTAACAACATCACTAGTAACAACATCACTAGTAACAACATCACTAGTAACAACATCACTAGTAACAACATCACTAGTAACAACATCACTAGTAACAACATCACTAGTAACAACATCACTAGTAACAACATCACTAGTAACAACATCACTAGTAACAACATCACTAGTAACAACATCACTAGTAACAACATCACTAGTAACAACAACACTAGTAACAACATCACTAGTAACAACATCACTAGTAACAACATCACTAGTAACAACATCACTAGTAACAACATCACTAGTAACAACAACACTAGTAACAACATCACTAGTAACAACATCACTAGTAACAACATCACTAGTAACAACATCACTAGTAACAACATCACTAGTAACAACATCACTAGTAACAACATCACTAGTAACAACATCACTAGTAACAACATCACTAGTAACAACATCACTAGTAACAACATCACTAGTAACAACATCACTAGTAACAACATCACTAGTAACAACATCACTAGTAACAACATCACTAGTAACAACAACACTAGTAACAACATCACTAGTAACAACATCACTAGTAACAACATCACTAGTAACAACATCACTAGTAACAACATCACTAGTAACAACATCACTAGTAACAACATCACTAGTAACAACAACACTAGTAACAACACTAGTAACAACAACACTAACAACAACACTAGTAACACTAGTAACAACATCACTAGTAACAACAACACTAGTAACAACATCACTAGTAACAACAACACTAGTAACAACAACACTAGTAACAACAACACTAGTAACAACATCACTAGTAACAACAACACTAGTAACAACATCACTAGTAACAACAACACTAGTAACATCACTAGTAACAACAACACTAGTAACAACATCACTAGTAACAACAACACTAGTAACAACAACACTAGTAACAACAACACTAGTAACATCACTAGTAACACTAGTAACAACAACACTAGTAACAACATCACTAGTAACAACATCACTAGTAACAACATCACTAGTAACAACATCACTAGTAACAACAACACTAGTAACAACAACACTAGTAACAACATCACTAGTAACAACAACACTAGTAACAACAACACTAGTAACAACAACACTAGTAACAACAACACTAGTAACAACATCACTAGTAACAACAACACTAGTAACAACAACACTAGTAACAACATCACTAGTAACAACAACACTAGTAACAACAACACTAGTAACAACAACACTAGTAACAACAACACTAGTAACAACAACACTAGTAACAACATCACTAGTAACAACAACACTAGTAACAACACTAGTAACAACAACACTAGTAACAACAACACTAGTAACAACATCACTAGTAACAACAACACTAGTAACAACATCACTAGTAACAACATCACTAGTAACAACATCACTAGTAACAGCATCACTAGTAACAACAACACTAGTAACAACAACACTAGTAACAACAACACTAGTAACAACATCACTAGTAACAACATCACTAGTAACAACAACACCAGCAACACTAGTAACAACAACACTAGTAACAACAACACTAGTAACAACAACACTAGTAACAACAACACTAGTAACAACATCACTAGTAACAACAACACTAGTAACAACATCACTAGTAACAACAACACTAGTAACAACATCACTAGTAACAACATCACTAGTAACAACATCACTAGTAACAACATCACTAGTAACAACATCACTAGTAACAACATCACTAGTAACAACATCACTAGTAACAACATCACTAGTAACAACATCACTAGTAACAACATCACTAGTAACAACATCACTAGTAACAACAACACTAGTAACAACATCACTAGTAACAACAACACTAGTAACAACATCACTAGTAACAGCAACACTAGTAACAACTAGTAACAACACACTAGTAACAACAACACTAGTAACAACATCACTAGTAACAACATCACTAGTAACAACAACACTAGTAACAACAACACTAGTAACAACTAGTAACAACATCACTAGTAACAACAACACTAGTAACAACATCACTAGTAACAACAACACTAGTAACAACAACAACAACACTAGTAACAACAACACTAGTAACAACATCACTAGTAACAACATCACTAGTAACAACACTAGTAACAACAACACTAGTAACAACATCACTAGTAACAACATCACTAGTAACAACACCAGCACTAGTAACAACATCTAGTAACAACAACACTAGTAACAACATCACACTAGTAACAACATCACTAGTAACAACATCACTAGTAACAACATCACTAGTAACAACATCACTAGTAACAACATCACTAGTAACAACATCACTAGTAACAACATCACTAGTAACAACATCACTAGTAACAACATCACTAGTAACAACATCACTAGTTACAACATCACTAGTAACAACATCACTAGTAACAACATAGTAACAACATCACCAACAGCACTAGTAACAACATCACCAGCATCACTAGTACAACATCACTAGTAACAACAACACTAGTAACATCACTAGTAACAACAACACTAGTAACAACATAACCAACAGCACTAGTAACAACATCACCAACAGCACTAGTAACAACATCACTAGTAACGACAGCACTAGTAACAGCATCACTAGTAACAACAACACTAGTAACAACATCACTAGTAACAACATCACTAGTAACAACAACACTAGTAACAACATCACTAGTAACAACAACACTAGTAACAACAACACTAGTAACATCACTAGTAACAACAACACTAGTAACAACATCACTAGTAACAACAACACTAGTAACAACATCACTAGTAACAACAACACTAGTAACGACAGCACTAGTAACAGCATCACTAGTAACAACATCACTAGTAACAACAACACTAGTAACAACATCACTAGTAACAACAACACTAGTAACAACATCACTAGTAACAACATCACTAGTAACAACATCACTAGTAACAACATCACTAGTAACAACAACACTAGTAACAACATCACTAGTAACAACATCACTAGTAACAACATCACTAGTAACAACATCACTAGTAACAACACTAGTAACAACATCACTAGTAACAACAACACTAGTAACAACATCACTAGTAACAACAACACTAGTAACAACATCACTAGTAACAACATCACTAGTAACAACATCACTAGTAACAACATCACTAGTAACAACATCACTAGTAACAACATCACTAGTAACAACATCACTAGTAACAACAACACTAGTAACAACATCACTAGTAACAACAACACTAGTAACAACATCACTAGTAACAGCAACACTAGTAACATCACTAGTAACAACAACACTAGTAACAACATCACTAGTAACAACATCACTAGTAACAACATCACTAGTAACAACATCACTAGTAACAACATCACTAGTAACAACATCACTAGTAACAACAACATTAGTAACAACATCACTAGTAACAACATCACTAGTAACAACAACACTAGTAACAACATCACTAGTAACAACATCACTAGTAACAACAACACATACTAGTAACAACAACACTAGTAACAACAACACTAGTAACAACATCACTAGTAACAACATCACTAGTAACAACATCACTAGTAACAACAACACTAGTAACAACAACACTAGTAACAACATCACTAGTAACAACATCACTAGTAACAACATCACTAGTAACAACAACACTAGTAACAACATCACTAGTAACAACATCACTAGTAACAACATCACTAGTAACAACATCACTAGTAACAACATCACTAGTAACAACATCACTAGTAACAACATAGTAACAACATCACTAGTAACAACATAGTAACAACATCAGTAACAACAATAGTAACAACATCACTAGTAACAACATCACTAGTAACAACATCACTAGTAACAACATCACTAGTAACAGCATCACTAGTAACAACATCACTAGTAACAACATCACTAGTAACAACATCACTAGTAACAACATCACTAGTAACAACAACACTAGTAACAACATCACTAGTAACAACAACACTAGTAACAACATCACTAGTAACAACATCACTAGTAACAACAACACTAGTAACAACATCACTAGTAACAACATCACTAGTAACAACATCACTAGTAACAGCATCACTAGTAACAACATCACTAGTAACAACATCACTAGTAACAACATCACTAGTAACAACAACACTAGTAACAACAACACTAGTAACAACAACACTAGTAACAACATCACTAGTAACAACAACACTAGTAACAACATCACTAGTAACAACATCACTAGTAACAACATCACTAGTAACAACAACACCAGCAACACTAGTAACAACATCACTAGTAACAACATCACTAGTAACAGCATCACTAGTAACAACAACACTAGTAACATCACTAGTAGCAACATCACTAGTAACATCACTAGTAACAACAACACTAGTAACAACAACACTAGTAACAACATCACTAGTAACAACAACACCAGCAACACTAGTAACAACATCACTAGTAACAACATCACTAGTAACAACAACACTAGTAACAACATCACTAGTAACAACATCACTAGTAACAACATCACTAGTAACAACAACACTAGTAACAACAACACTAGTAACAACATCACTAGTAACAACATCACTAGTAACAACAACACTAGTAACAACAACACTAGTAACACTAGTAACAACATCACTAGTAACAACAACATTAGTAACAACATCACTAGTAACAACATCACTAGTAACAACAACACTAGTAACAACATCACTAGTAACAACATCACTAGTAACAACAACACTAGTAACAACATCACTAGTAACAACAACACTAGTAACATCACTAGTAACAACAACACCAGCAACACTAGTAACAACAACACTAGTAACAACATCACTAGTAACAACAACACTAGTAACAACAACATTAGTAACAACATCACTAGTAACAACAACACTAGTAACAACAACACTAGTAACAACAACATTAGTAACAACATCACTAGTAACAACAACACTAGTAACAACAACATTAGTAACAACATCACTAGTAACAACATCACTAGTAACAACATCACTAGTAACAACATCACTAGTAACAACATCACTAGTAACAACAACACTAGTAACAACATCACTAGTAACAACAACATAGTAACAACATCACTAGTAACAACAGTAACACTAGTAACAACATCACTAGTAACAACATCACTAGTAACAACATCACTAGTTACAACATCACTAGTAACAACATCACTAGTAACAACATCACTAGTAACAACATCACTAGTAACAACATCACTAGTAACAACATCACTAGTAACAACATCACTAGTAACAACAACACTAGTAACAACATCACTAGTAACAACATCACTAGTAACAACATCACTAGTAACAACATCACTAGTAACAACATCACTAGTAACAACAACACTAGTAACAACAACACTAGTAACAACAACACTAGTAACAACATCACTAGTAACAACAACACTAGTAACAACAACACTAGTAACAACAACACTAGTAACAACAACACTAGTAACAACATAGTAACAGCATCACTAGTAACAACATCACTAGTAACAACAACACTAGTAACAACAACACTAGTAACAACATCACTAGTAACAGCATCACTAGTAACAACAACACTAGTAACAACAACACTAGTAACAGCATCACTAGTAACAACATCACTAGTAACAACATCACTAGTAACAGCATCACTAGTAACAACATCACTAGTAACAACATCACTAGTAACAACAACACTAGTAACAACATCACTAGTAACAGCATCACTAGTAACAACAACACTAGTAACAACATTAGTAACAACAACACTAGTAACAACATCACTAGTAACAACATAGTAACAACAACACTAGTAACAGTAACAACATCACTAGTAACAACATCACTAGTAACAACATCACTAGTAACAACATAGTAACACACTAGTAGCAACATCACTAGTAACAACATCACTAGTAACAACACTAGTAACAACATCACTAGTAACAACAACACTAGTAACAACATCACTAGTAACAACAACACTAGTAACAACATCACTAGTAACAACATCACTAGTAACAACATCACTAGTAACAACATCACTAGTAACAACATCACTAGTAACAGCATCACTAGTAACAACAACACTAGTAACATCACTAGTAGCAACATCACTAGTAACAGCATCACTAGTAACATCACTAGTAACAACATAACCAACAACACTAGTAACAACATCACTAGTAACAGCATCACTAGTAACAGCATCACTAGTAACAACACTAGTAACAACATAACCAACAACACTAGTAACAACATAACCAACAACACTAGTAACAACATCACTAGTAACAGCATCACTAGTAACAGCATCACTAGTAACAACAACACTAGTAACAGCATCACCAGCAACACTAGTAACATCACTAGCAACACTAGTAACAACATCACTAGTAACAACATCACTAGTAACAACAACACTAGTAACAGCATCACTAGTAACAACAACAACATCACTAGTAACAACACTAGTAACAACATCACTAGTAGCAACAACACTAGTAACAGCATCACTAGTAACAACAACACTAGTAACATCACTAGTAACAACATCACTAGTAACAACATCACTAGTAACATCACTAGTAACAACATCACTAGTAACAACATCACTAGTAACAACATCACTAGTAACAACATCACTAGTAACAACATCACTAGTAACAACATCACTAGTAACAACATCACTAGTAACAACAACACTAGTAACAACATCACTAGTAACAACAACACTAGTAACAACATCACTAGTAACAACATCACTAGTAACAACATCACTAGTAACAACAACACTAGTAACAATCACAGTAACACTAGTAACAACAACACTAGTAACAACTAGTAGTAACAACATCACTAGTAACAACATCACTAGTAACAACAACACTAGTAACAACATCACTAGTAACAACAACACTAGTAACAACATCACTAGTAACAACAACACTAGTAACAACAACACTAGTAACAACAACACTAGTAACAACATCACTAGTAACAACAACACTAGTAACAACATCACTAGTAACAACATCACTAGTAACAACAACACTAGTAACAACATCACTAGTAACAACATCACTAGTAACAACAACACTAGTAACAACATCACTAGTAACAACATCACTAGTAACAACAACACTAGTAACAACATCACTAGTAACAACATCACTAGTAACAACATCACTAGTAACAACATCACTAGTAACAACATCACTAGTAACAACATCACTAGTAACAACATCACTAGTAACAACAACACTAGTAACAACATCACTAGTAACAACATCACTAGTAACAACATCACTAGTAACAACAACACTAGTAACAACATCACTAGTAACAACATCACTAGTAACAACATCACTAGTAACAACATCACTAGTAACAACATCACTAGTAACAACATCACTAGTAACAACATCACTAGTAACAACAACACTAGTAACAACATCACTAGTAACAACATCACTAGTAACAACATCACTAGTAACAACAACACTAGTAACAACATCACTAGTAACAACATCACTAGTAACAACATCACTAGTAACAACATCACTAGTAACAACAACACTAGTAACAACAACACTAGTAACAACATCACTAGTAACAACATCACTAGTAACAACAACACTAGTAACATCACTAGTAACAACATCACTAGTAACAACATCACTAGTAACAACATCACTAGTAACAACATCACTAGTAACAACATCACTAGTAACAACAACACTAGTAACAACATCACTAGTAACAACAACATTAGTAACAACATCACTAGTAACAACATCACTAGTAACAACAACACTAGTAACAACATCACTAGTAACAACAACACTAGTAACAACATCACTAGTAACAACATCACTAGTAACAACATCACTAGTAACAACAACAATAGTAACAACATCACTAGTAACAACAACAATAGTAACAACATCACTAGTAACAACATCACTAGTAACAACAACAATAGTAACAACATCACTAGTAACAACATCACTAGTAACAACAACAATAGTAACAACATCACTAGTAACAACAACAATAGTAACAACATCACTAGTAACAACAACAATAGTAACAACATCACTAGTAACATCACTAGTAACAACATCACTAGTAACAACATCACTAGTAACAACAACACTAGTAACAACATCACTAGTAACAACATCACTAGTAACAACATCACTAGTAACAACATCACTAGTAACATCACTAGTAACAACATCACTAGTAACAACATCACTAGTAACAACAACACTAGTAACAACATCACTAGTAACAACAATAGTAACAACATCACTAGTAACAACATCACTAGTAGCAACAACACTAGTAACAACAACACTAGTAACAACACTAGTAACAACAACACTAGTAACAACATCACTAGTAACAACATCACTAGTAGCAACAACACTAGTAACAACATCACTAGTAACAACATCACTAGTAACAACAACAATAGTAACAACATCACTAGTAACAACATCACTAGTAACATCACTAGTAACAACATCACTAGTAACAACATCACTAGTAACAACATCACTAGTAACAACATCACTAGTAACAACATCACTAGTAACAACAATAGTAACAACATCACTAGTAACAACATCACTAGTAACAACATCACTAGTAACATCACTAGTAACAGCATCACTAGTAACAGCATCACTAGTAACAGCATCACTAGTAACAACATCACTAGTAACAGCATCACTAGTAACAACACTAGTAACAACATCACTAGTAACAACAACACTAGTAACAACATCACTAGTAACAACAACACTAGTAACAACACTAGTAACAACAACACTAGTAACAACAACACTAGTAACAACATCACTAGTAACAACAACACTAGTAACAACACTAGTAACAACAACACTAGTAACAACAACACTAGTAACAACATCACTAGTAACAACAACACTAGTAACATCACTAGTAACAACATCACTAGTAACAACAACACCAGCAACACTAGTAACAACATCACTAGTAACAACAACACTAGTAACAACATCACTAGTAACAGCATCACTAGTAACAACAACACTAGTAACATCACTAGTAACAACATCACTAGTAACAACATCACTAGTAACAACATCACTAGTAACAACATCACTAGTAACAACATCACTAGTAACAACAACACTAGTAACAACATCACTAGTAACAACATCACTAGTAACAACATCACTAGTAACAACATCACTAGTAACAACATCACTAGTAACAACATCACTAGTAACAACATCACTAGTAACAACATCACTAGTAACAACATCACTAGTAACAACAACACTAGTAACAACATCACTAGTAACAGCATCACTAGTAACAACAACACTAGTAACATCACTAGTAACAACATCACTAGTAACAACATCACTAGTAACAACATCACTAGTAACAACATCACTAGTAACATCACTAGTAGCAACAACACTAGTAACAACATCACTAGTAACAACAACACTAGTAACATCACTAGTAACAACATCACTAGTAACAACATCACTAGTAACATCACTAGTAACATCACTAGTAACAGCATTACTAGTAACAGCATCACTAGTAACAACATCACTAGTAACAACATCACTAGTAACAACAACACTAGTAACAACATCACTAGTAACAGCATCACTAGTAACAACAACACTAGTAACAACATCACTAGTAACAACAACACTAGTAACAACATCACTAGTAACAGCATCACTAGTAACAACAACACTAGTAACATCACTAGTAACAACATCACTAGTAACAGCATCACTAGTAACAACATCACTAGTAACAACATCACTAGTAACAACATCACTAGTAACAACATCACTAGTAACAGCATCACTAGGAACACTAGTAACAACATCACTAGTAACAGCATCACTAGCAACACTAGTACCAGCATCACTAGTAACAGCATCACTAGGAACACTAGTAACAACATCACCAACAACACTAGTAACAACATCACCAGCAACACTAGTAACAACATCACTAGTAACAGCATCACTAGCAACACTAGTACCAGCATCACTAGTTACAGCATCATCTAGGAACACTAGTAACAACATCACCAACAACACTAGTAACAACATCACTGGTAACACTAGTAACAGCATCACTAGTAACAGCATCACTAGTAACAGCATCACCAGCAACACTAGTAACAGCATCACTAGTAACAGCATCACTAGTAACAGCATCACTAGCAACACTAGTAACAGCATCACCAGCAACACTAGTAACATCACCAGCAACACTAGTAACAACATCACTAGCAACACTAGTAACAGCATCACTAGTAACAGCATCACCAGCAACACTAGTAACAGCATCACTAGTAACAGCATCACCAGAAACACTAGTAACAACATCACTAGCAACACTAGTACCAGCATCACTAGTAACAGCATCACTAGTAACAGCATCACTAGCAACACTAGTAACAACATCACCAGCAACACTAGTAACAACATCACTAGCAACACTAGTAACAGCATCACTAGCAACACTAGTAACAACAACACTAGTAACAACATCACCAGCAACACTAGTAACAACATCACCAGCAACACTAGTAACAACATCACTAGCAACACTAGTAACAGCATCACTAGTAACAACATCACTAGCAACACTAGTAACAGCATCACTAGTAACAGCATCACCAGCATCACTAGTAACAACATCACTTGCAACACTAGTAACAGCATCACTAGTAACAACATCACTAGCAACACTGGTAACAGCATCACTAGTAACAGCATCACCAGCATCACTAGTAACAACATCACTTGCAACACTAGTAACAGCATCACTAGTAACAGCATCACCAGCATCACTAGTAACATCACTTGCAACACTAGTAACAGCATCACTAGTAACAGCATCACCAGCATCACTAGTAACAACATCACTTGCAACACTAGTAACAGCATCACTAGTAGCAACATCACTAGCAACACTAGTAACAGCATCACTAGTAGCAACATCACTAGCAACACTAGTAACAGCATCACTAGTAGCAACATCACCAGCAACACTAGTAACAACATCACTTGCAACACTAGTAACAACATCACTAGTAACAGCATCACTATTAACAGCATCACTAGTAACAGCATCACCAGCAACACTAGTAACATCACTAGCAACACTAGTAACAGCATCACTAGTAACATCACTAGCAACACTAGTAACAGCAACACTAGTAACAGCATCACTAGTAACATCACTAGCAACACTAGTAACAGCAACACTAGTAACAGCATCACCAGCAACACTAGTAACAGCATCACTATTAACAGCATCACTAGTAACAGCATCACCAGCAACACTAGTAACATCACTAGCAACACTAGTAACAGCATCACTAGTAACAACATCACTAGCAACACTAGTAACAGCAACACTAGTAACAGCATCACCAGCAACACTAGTAACAGCATCACTAGTAGCAACAGTAACGGCAACTTCAGAAGATGCCTCTCCCATGTGAATTACCGTAGGATGCTGGTCCTGCCTTGATACCCCGTGCAACATGCGCACCCACAATACGCATTTGGGGCACTGAATTTACACACAGTAATAATACCTGCCTGGCAGGGGCAGGAGGGGGCACTAGTGTGCCCGGAGAAGGCATTCTACCCACCTTGTCACACCAACTTAAATTCCTCACTCTCTCGCTCTTTGAATTTCAATGAATCTTGGTGGGACGCCCATCACCTGCTGAAATACTGCTCTCCTGCTTAACACCTTACCCCTTTCTTATGGGCACGTCTTGTACCTGCTCTCTGCTGTTCATTTAGGGTATTTAGGGGGAGTGGGTTGTTGTGGGTGGTATCTCAGGGGAGGAGTTAAGTTCAGAGTGGGTTGGTGTGGGTTATGGTGGGTTAGTAACCCGTTTATGTCTCCATGACCCAGTCTGGTGTGTGTTTGTGTGTGCGTGTGTGCACTTTCTCCAGTTTCTTAACATGCTTTATCAGGTTTGGCTTCCATGCTGGTGCTGTGTACTCGAGGCTAGGCCTAACATATGTTATACAGAAGGGTATTCAATAACTTTGTTGTGAATCTTGAAGGCTAACAGACGAGAACTGCCAGCAGAGGTTATTTGACTGATGTGTACTTCAGGCGATATGCTTGGCGCTCTGCTCACCCCGAGGTCTTTCTACTAGTGTGGTTTGAAGGTTGTGTTTGTAGATGAATGGTTCAGAGAACCGACATATTGATAAATTAGACACATGTGCAACTCTTGGGTATCTTTATTGAGGAAACGTTTCGCCACGCAGTGGCTTCATCAGTCCATACAAAGGAGAAACTTGAAGAACAGGAGGAGAATGAGGTAATCAGTCCCTCAACCTTGAGTCGATGTGTTCAGTCCATCAATCTTGAATAGAATACGGCATATGAGCGGAGAAGCAGCTTATAAACCGTTGGCAGGAGAGGTGCAGCAGTCATAGGTCGTGTCACATTTGTTCAATGTGGAAGTAGGTCGTGTCACATTTGTTCACACTGAACAAATGTGACACCACCTATGACTGCTGCACCTCTCCTGCCATACGGTTTATAAGCTGCTTCTCCGCTCATATGCCGTATTCTATTCAAGATTGATGGACTGAACACATCGACTCAAGGTTGAGGGACTGATTACCTCATTCTCCTCCTGTTCTTCAAGTTTCTCCTATGTATGGACTGATGAAGCCACTGTGTGGCGAAACGTTTCCTCAATAAAGATACCCAAGAGTTGCACATGTGTCTAATTTATCAAGGTTGTGTTTATACTCAGTTTCCAGTCTACTTACTCTATGCCCAAGTGTTCGTAATGTTGAATTTGGGGTTGAGTTCCAGCAGCCACTTGTCTGATTGTTGTTCCAGCCACGGGTATTGTTCCTTTTAATTCTGTATAATTCTGAAGTTTGTCCAGGTTAATTTGTAGTCTTTCCTTGTTCCCCATTAGCTTTTATTCTCCTTATAAACATTATATCATCTTGTGGTAAGTCATTTACATAAACCAGAAATAATAGTGGTCGAAGTACTGATCCTTGCGGAACCCCGCGTGACACACACTCCCATTCTGGTATCTTAATTACACAACATTGTTTTTCTTAATCTTCGATCTACTCTAGCATTCTGATATCTTGTTTCAGACAGTCTTTAGGTAAGATAAGATTTTGTTAGGATTTTTAACCCGGAGGGTTAGCCACCCAGGATAACCCAGGGTAGGGAGGGTTAGCCACTCAGGATAACCCAGGGTAGGGAGGGTTAGCCACTCAGGATAACCCAGGGTAGGGAGTGTTAGCCACCCAGGATAACCCAGGGTAGGGAGTGTTAGCCACCCAGGATAACCCAGGGTAGGGAGGGTTAGCCACTCAGGATAACCCAGGGTAGGGAGGGTTAGCCACTCAGGATAACCCAGGGTAGGGAGTGTTAGCCACCCAGGATAACCCAGGGTAGGGAGTGTTAGCCACCCAGGATAACCCAGGGTAGGGAGGGTTAGCCACTCAGGATAACCCAGGGTAGGGAGGGTTAGCCACTCAGGATAACCCAGGGTAGGGAGTGTTAGCCACCCAGGATAACCCAGGGTAGGGAGGGTTAGCCACTCAGGATAACCCAGGGTAGGGAGGGTTAGCCACTCAGGATAACCCAGGGTAGGGAGGGTTAGCCACTCAGGATAACCCAGGGTAGGGAGTGTTAGCCACCCAGGATAACCCAGGGTAGGGAGTGTTAGCCACCCAGGATAACCCAGGGTAGGGAGGGTTAGCCACTCAGGATAACCCAGGGTAGGGAGGGTTAGCCACTCAGGATAACCCAGGGTAGGGAGTGTTAGCCACCCAGGATAACCCAGGGTAGGGAGGGTTAGCCACTCAGGATAACCCAGGGTAGGGAGGGTTAGCCACTCAGGATAACCCAGGGTAGGGAGGGTTAGCCACCCAGGATAACCCAGGGTAGGGAGGGTTAGCCACCCAGGATAACCCAGGGTAGGGAGTGTTAGCCACCCAGGATAACCCAGGGTAGGGAGGGTTAGTCACCCAGGATAACCCAGGGTAGGGAGGGTTAGCCACCCAGGATAACCCAGAGTAGGGAGGGTTAGCCACCCAGGATAACCCAGGGTAGGGAGGGTTAGCCACCCAGGATAACCCAGGGTAGGGAGGGTTAGCCACTCAGGATAACCCAGGGTAGGGAGGGTTAGCCACCCAGGATAACCCAGGGTAGGGAGGGTTAGCCACCCAGGATAACCCAGGGTAGGGAGGGTTAGCCACCCAGGATAACCCAGGGTAGGGAGGGTTAGCCACCCAGGATAACCCAGGGTAGGGAGGGTTAGCCACCCAGGATAACCCAGGGTAGGGAGGGTTAGCCACCCAGGATAACCCAGGGTAGGGAGGGTTAGCCACCCAGGATAACCCAGGGTAGGGAGGGTTAGCCACCCAGGATAACCCAGGGTAGGGAGGGTTAGCCACCCAGGATAACCCAGGGTAGGGAGGGTTAGCCACCCAGGATAACCCAGGGTAGGGAGGGTTAGCCACCCAGGATAACCCAGGGTAGGGAGGGTTAGCCACCCAGGATAACCCAGGGTAGGGAGGGTTAGCCACCCAGGATAACCCAGGGTAGGGAGGGTTAGCCACCCAGGATAACCCAGGGTAGGGAGGGTTAGCCACCCAGGATAACCCAGGGTAGGGATGGTTAGCCACCCAGGATAACCCAGGGTAGGGAGGGTTAGCCACCCAGGATAACCCAGGGTAGGGAGGGTTAGCCACCCAGGATAACCCAGGGTAGGGAGGGTTAGCCACCCAGGATAACCCAGGGTAGGGAGGGTTAGCCACCCAGGATAACCCAGGGTAGGGAGGGTTAGCCACCCAGGATAACCCAGGGTAGGGAGGGTTAGCCACCCAGGATAACCCAGGGTAGGGAGGGTTAGCCACCCAGGATAACCCAGGGTAGGGAGGGTTAGCCACCCAGGATAACCCAGGGTAGGGAGGGTTAGCCACCCAGGATAACCCAGGGTAGGGAGGGTTAGCCACCCAGGATAACCCAGGGTAGGGAGGGTTAGCCACCCAGGATAACCCAGGGTAGGGATGGTCAGCCACCCAGGATAACCCAGGGTAGAGAGGGTTAGCCACCCAGGATAACCCAAGGTAGGGAGGGTTAGCCACCCAGGATAACCCAGGGTAGTGAGGGTTAGCCACCCAGGATAACCCAGGGTAGGGAGGGTTAGCCACCCATGATAACCCAGGGTAGGGAGGGTTAGCCACCCAGGATAACCCAGGGTAGGGAGGGTTAGCCACCCAGGATAACCCAGGGTAGGGAGGGTTAGCCACCCAGGATAACCCAGGGTAGGGAGGGTTAGCCACCCAGGATAACCCAGGGTAGGGAGGGTTAGCCACCCAGGATAACCCAGGGTAGGGAGGGTTAGCCACCCAGGATAACCCAGGGTAGGGAGGGTTAGCCACCCAGGATAACCCAGGGTAGGGAGGGTTAGCCACCCAGGATAACCCAGGGTAGGGAGAGTTAGCCACCCAAGATAACCCAGGGTAGGGAGGGTTAGCCACCCAGGATAACCCAGGGTAGGGAGGGTTAGCCACCCAGGATAACCCAGGGTAGGGAGGGTTAGCCACCCAGGATAACCCAGGGTAGGGAGGGTTAGCCACCCAGGATAACCCAGGGTAGGGAGGGTTAGCCACCCAGGATAACCCAGGGTAGGGAGGGTTAGCCACCCAGGATAACCCAGGGTAGGGAGGGTTAGCCACCCAGGATAACCCAGGGTAGGGAGGGTTAGCCACCCAGGATAACCCAGGGTAGGGTGTGTTAGCCACCCAGGATAACCCAGGGTAGGGAGGGTTAGCCACCCAGGATAACCCAGGGTAGGGAGGGTTAGCCACCCAGGATAACCCAGGGTAGGGAGGGTTAGCCACCCAGGATAACCCAGGGTAGGGAGGGTTAGCCACCCAGGATAACCCAGGGTAGGGAGGGTTAGCCACCCAGGATAACCCAGGGTAGGGAGGGTTAGCCACCCAGGATAACCCAGGGTAGGGAGGGTTAGCCACCCAGGATAACCCAGGGTAGGGAGGGTTAGCCACCCAGGATAACCCAGGGTAGGGAGGGTTAGCCACCCAGGATAACCCAGGGTAGGGAGGGTTAGCCACCCAGGATAACCCAGGGTAGGGAGGGTTAGCCACCCAGGATAACCCAGGGTAGGGAGGGTTAGCCACCCAGGATAACCCAGGGTAGGGAGGGTTAGCCACCCAGGATAACCCAGGGTAGGGAGGGTTAGCCACCCAGGATAACCCAGGGTAGGGAGGGTTAGCCACCCAGGATAACCCAGGGTAGGGAGGGTTAGCCACCCAGGATAACCCAGGGTAGGGAGGGTTAGCCACCCAGGATAACCCAGGGTAGGGAGGGTTAGCCACCCAGGATAACCCAGGGTAGGGAGAGTTAGCCACCCAAGATAACCCAGGGTAGGGAGGGTTAGCCACCCAGGATAACCCAGGGTAGGGAGGGTTAGCCACCCAGGATAACCCAGGGTAGGGAGGGTTAGCAACCCAGGATAACACAGGGTAGAGACGGGTAGCCACCAAGGATAACCCAGGGTAGGGAGGGTTAGCCACCCAGGATAACCCAGGGTAGGGAGGGTTAGCCACCCAGGATAACCCAGGGTAGGGAGGGTTAGCCACCCAGGATAACCCAGGGTAGGGAGGGTTAGCCACCCAGGATAACCCAGGGTAGGGTGTGTTAGCCACCCAGGATAACCCAGGGTAGGGAGGGTTAGCCACCCAGGATAACCCAGGGTAGGGAGGGTTAGCCACCCAGGATAACCCAGGGTAGGGAGGGTTAGCCACCCAGGATAACCCAGGGTAGGGAGGGTTAGCCACCCAGGATAACCCAGGGTAGGGAGGGTTAGCCACCCAGGATAACCCAGGGTAGGGAGGGTTAGCCACCCAGGATAACCCAGGGTAGGGAGGGTTAGCCACCCAGGATAACCCAGGGTAGGGAGGGTTAGCCACCCAGGATAACCCAGGGTAGGGAGGGTTAGCCACCCAGGATAACCCAGGGTAGGGAGGGTTAGCCACCCAGGATAACCCAGGGTAGGGTGTGTTAGCCACCCAGGATAACCCAGGGTAGGGAGGGTTAGCCACCCAGGATAACCCAGGGTAGGGAGGGTTAGCCACCCAGGATAACCCAGGGTAGGGAGGGTTAGCCACCCAGGATAACCCAGGGTAGGGAGGGTTAGCCACCCAGGATAACCCAGGGTAGGGAGGGTTAGCCACCCAGGATAACCCAGGGTAGGGAGGGTTAGCCACCCAGGATAACCCAGGGTAGGGAGGGTTAGCCACCCAGGATAACCCAAGAACATCAATGCGTCATCAAGGACTATCTGTCTTGCTTCCATTGTGATCTTTCAGTCCTGTTCCCCAGGGTGCCACCCACACCAGTCCACTACCACCCAGGGTGCCACCCACACCAGTCCACTACCACCCAGGGTGCCACCCACACCAGTCCACTACCACCCAGGGTGCCACCCACACCAGTCCACTACCACCCAGGGTGCCACCCACACCAGTTCACTACCACCCAGGGTGCCACCCACACCAGTCCACTACCACCCAGGGTGCCACCCACACCAGTCCACTACCACCCAGGGTGCCACCCACACCAGTCCACTACCACCCAGGGTGCCACCCACACCAGTCCACTACCACCCAGGGTGCCACCCACACCAGTCCACTACCACCCAGGGTGCCACCCACACCAGTCCACTACCACCCAGGGTGCCACCCACACCAGTCCACTACCACCCAGGGTGCCACCCACACCAGTCCACTACCACCCAGGGTGCCACCCACACCAGTCCACTACCACCCAGGGTGCCACCCACACCAGTCCACTACCACCCAGGGTGCCACCCACACCAGTCCACTACCACCCAGGGTGCCACCCACACCAGTCCACTACCACCCAGGATGCCACCCACACCAGTCCACTACCACCCAGGGTGCCACCCACACCAGTCCACTACCACCCAGGGTGCCACCCACACCAGTCCACTACCACCCAGGGTGCCACCCACACCAGTCCACTACCACCCAGGGTGCCACCCACACCAGTCCACTACCACCCAGGTACCTACTTTCTGCTAAGTGAACAGTGACAGCAGGTGTAAGGTAACTAACACCCAGGTACCTACTTACTGCTAGGTGAACAGTGACAGCAGGTGTAAGGTAACTAACACCCAGGTACCTACTTACTGCTAGGTGAACAGTGACAGCAGGTGTAAGGTAACTAACACCCAGGTACCTACTTACTGCTAGGTGAACAGTGACAGCAGGTGTAAGGTTACTAACACCCAGGTACCTACTTACTGCTAGGTGAACAGTGACAGCAGGTGTAAGGTAACTAACACCCAGGTACCTACTTACTGCTAGGTGAACAGTGACAGCAGGTGTAACTAAACACACCCGATGTTTTCACCCGTTCTAGGGATCGAACCACGGACACTCAGTGTGTGAGGCGAAAGCGTCGTCTACCAGGCCACGGTAGGCACTCTTCCCATTCTGGTATTTCGTTTTGTAATTATTATTTCTACCAGTACAAGATACAACTTATACAGACCATAGTTCACACCTATGACATACTATATAGAAAGTTCCTGGTTATACCTGGAGTATACCTGAAGAGAGTTTCAGGGTTCAACGCCTCCACTGCCCGGTCTGTGACCAGGTCTCGTGGTGAATCAGGCACTGATCAACCAGGCTGTTACTATTGACTGCACGTAAACCGACGTAGGAACCACAGCCCGGCTGGTCAGGTACTTGCTTTAGATACCTGTCCAGCTCCTTGATAACAGCCAGGGGTCTATTGGTAATCCCCCTTATGTATGCTGGGAGGCAGTTGAATAGTCTTGGGCCCCTGATACTTATTGTATTGTCTCTTAGTTCCCAGTAATTTAGGTGTTTTATCGTACTTATGTGTGACATGAAAGTTTAATTTTGAAGGTTCTCATTATCCATCCTATACAGAGCATTTCTGGCATCTTAGGTTAATTTTGTCCCCATGATGCGACCCACACCAGTCCACTAAAACCCAAGTACCTATTTTACTGATAGGTGAACATGGACAGCAAGTGTCTTAGGGAAACACGTCATAATGTTGCCAGCCGTACCAGGGATCGACCCCTGGACCTCAATGTGTGAGCTGAGTGCGCTACCAACCGAGCTACGGGACCCCACTTAGTTCTGCTTCTCGTCAAGCAAGAATATTTAGATTATCCAACCCTCTGTCTCCTCTCTCACACCCATCACTGTGTTAGTGTACTGTAGCTGGTCTGTCAGACCAACCTGTGAGACCAGAGACCTGAGGGACTCACCTGGTGGTGGAAAAGTTTGTTTAAGAATGTTAAGGACACAGCACGAAAGAGAGAGTAAATCTATCAAGACTGGATCTACTGAATAGTGAATTTACAAGATAAAAATAGCCAGATGAGAGAAAGAAAGATGGAGAAAGAGCTAGATCTCAAGAGAGACAAAAAAAAACATTGTGTAAAGGAGAGAAATCTTGAATGTAGCACAGTGGGAAAGGGAACTAGAAAGAAAGTTAATGAATGAGCTGTGGAAGAAACCTTGAAAAAACGCCAGGAGACAGAGAAGAACTTGACACCCAGAAGAGAAAACAGTGAGGAAAGAGAGAGAGAGAACAAGTGGGTCAAGTAAAGACCCAGAGAGGTGAATGAGGGAAGTGCAAAAGCATGGAAAAACTGTAGAAAGCAGAGGACAGGAGAAAACAACGAGGGCAAGAGAAAAACCAGAAATGTGTGTTCAAGTAAGAGAAGTTGACTGTTAGTTGGAATTACCTATTACTAATTACCAATTATTTATTACCTATTACTAATATTACTTATTGAATATTACTAACTATCTATTAGTACCTATTATTAATTACCTATTACTAACCTATTACTACCTATTAGTAATTACCTGTTATTACCTATTACTTATTACCTATTAGTTATTACCTGCTTGAAAACATAACGGCAGGAAGTGTATGATTGTAGGTATGAAGGCAGGTATGAAGGTGGTATGAAGGTGGTATGAAGGTGGTATGAAGGTGGTACGAAGGTGGTATGAAGGTAGGTATGAAGGTGGTATGAAGGTGGTATGAAGGTGGTATGAAGGTAGGTATGAAGGTGGTATGAAGGTGGTATGAAGGTGGTATGAAGGTGGTATGAAGGTAGGTATGAAGGTGGTATGAAGGTGGTATGAAGGTGGTATGAAGGTGGTATGAAGGTGGTATGAAGGTGGTATGAAGGTGGTACGAAGGTGGTATGAAGGTAGGTATGAAGGTGGTATGAAGGTGGTATGAAGGTGGTATGAAGGTGGTATGAAGGTGGTATGAAGGTGGTATGAAGGTAGGTATGAAGGTGGTATGAAGGTGGTATGAAGGTGGTATGAAGGTGGTATGAAGGTGGTATGAAGGTGGTACGAAGGTGGTATGAAGGTAGGTATGAAGGTGGTATGAAGGTGGTATGAAGGTGGTATGAAGGTGGTATGAAGGTAGGTATGAAGGTGGTATGAAGGTGGTATGAAGGTGGTATGAAGGTGGTATGAAGGTGGTATGAAGGTGGTACGAAGGTGGTATGAAGGTAGGTATGAAGGTGGTATGAAGGTGGTATGAAGGTGGTACGAAGGTGGTATGAAGGTAGGTATGAAGGTGGTATGAAGGTGGTATGAAGGTGGTATGAAGGTAGGTATGAAGGTGGTATGAAGGTGGTATGAAGGTGGTATGAAGGTGGTATGAAGGTGGTATGAAGGTGGTATGAAGGTGGTATGAAGGTAGGTATGAAGGTGGTATGAAGGTGGTATGAAGGTGGTATGAAGGTGGTATGAAGGTGGTATGAAGGTAGGTATGAAGGTGGTATGAAGGTAGGTATGAAGGTGGTATGAAGGTGGTATGAAGGTGGTATGAAGGTGGTATGAAGGTGGTATGAAGGTGGTATGAAGGTGGTATGAAGGTAGGTATGAAGGTGGTATGAAGGTGGTACGAAGGTGGTATGAAGGTAGGTATGAAGGTGGTATGAAGGTGGTATGAAGGTGGTATGAAGGTAGGTATGAAGGTGGTATGAAGGTGGTATGAAGGTGGTATGAAGGTGGTATGAAGGTGGTATGAAGGTGGTATGAAGGTAGGTATGAAGGTGGTATGAAGGTGGTATGAAGGTGGTATGAAGGTGGTATGAAGGTGGTATGAAGGTGGTATGAAGGTGGTATGAAGGTGGTATGAAGGTAGGTATGAAGGTGGTATGAAGGTAGGTATGAAGGTAGGTATGAAGGTAGGTATGAAGGTGGTATGAAGGTAGGTATGAAGGTAGGTATGAAGGTGGTATGAAGGTGGTATGAAGGTGGTATGAAGGTGGTATGAAGGTGGTATGAAGGTGGTATGAAGGTAGGTATGAAGGTGGTATGAAGGTGGTATGAAGGTGGTATGAAGGTGGTATGAAGGTGGTATGAAGGTGGTATGAAGGTGGTATGAAGGTGGTATGAAGGTGGTATGAAGGTAGGTATGAAGGTGGTATGAAGGTGGTATGAAGGTGGTATGAAGGTGGTATGAAGGTGGTATGAAGGTGGTATGAAGGTGGTATGAAGGTAGGTATGAAGGTGGTATGAAGGTGGTATGAAGGTGGTATGAAGGTGGTATGAAGGTGGTATGAAGGTAGGTATGAAGGTGGTATGAAGGTGGTATGAAGGTGGTATGAAGGTGGTATGAAGGTAGGTATGAAGGTGGTATGAAGGTGGTATGAAGGTGGTATGAAGGTGGTATGAAGGTGGTATGAAGGTGGTATGAAGGTAGGTATGAAGGTGGTATGAAGGTGGTATGAAGGTGGTATGAAGGTAGGTATGAAGGTAGGTATGAAGGTGGTATGAAGGTGGTATGAAGGTGGTATGAAGGTGGTATGAAGGTGGTATGAAGGTAGGTATGAAGGTAGGTATGAAGGTGGTATGAAGGTGGTATGAAGGTGGTATGAAGGTGGTATGAAGGTGGTATGAAGGTGGTATGAAGGTGGTATGAAGGTGGTATGAAGGTAGGTATGAAGGTGGTATGAAGGTGGTATGAAGGTGGTATGAAGGTGGTATGAAGGTGGTATGAAGGTGGTATGAAGGTGGTATGAAGGTAGGTATGAAGGTGGTATGAAGGTGGTATGAAGGTGGTATGAAGGTGGTATGAAGGTGGTATGAAGGTAGGTATGAAGGTGGTATGAAGGTGGTATGAAGGTGGTATGAAGGTGGTATGAAGGTGGTATGAAGGTGGTATGAAGGTGGTATGAAGGTGGTATGAAGGTAGGTATGAAGGTAGGTATGAAGGTGGTATGAAGGTGGTATGAAGGTAGGTATGAAGGTGGTATGAAGGTAGGTATGAAGGTAGGTATGAAGGTAGGTATGAAGGTGGTATGAAGGTGGTATGAAGGTGGTATGAAGGCAGGTATGAAGGTAGGTATGAAGGTAGGTATGAAGGTGGTATGAAGGTAGGTATGAAGGTAGGTATGAAGGTGGTATGAAGGTGGTATGAAGGTGGTATGAAGGCAGGTATGAAGGCAGGTATGAAGGCAGGTATGAAGGCAGGTATGAAGGTAGGTATGAAGGCAGGTATGAAGGCAGGTATGAAGGCAGGTATGAAGGCAGGTATGAAGGCAGGTATGAAGGCAGGTATGAAGGCAGGTATGAAGGCAGGTATGAAGGCAGGTATGAAGGCAGGTATGAAGGTAGGTATGAAGGCAGGTATGAAGGTAGGTATGAAGGCAGGTATGAAGGCAGGTATGAAGGTAGGTATGAAGGCAGGTATGAAGGCAGGTATGAAGGCAGGTATGAAGGCAGGTATGAAGGCAGGTATGAAGGTAGGTATGAAGGTAGGTATGAAGGTAGGTATGAAGGCAGGTATGAAGGCAGGTATGAAGGCAGGTATGAAGGCAGGTATGAAGGTAGGTATGAAGGCAGGTATGAAGGCAGGTATGAAGCAGTCTAGGAGAGCACATCTTACACACCTGAGGCAAAGCAACATACCTCTACACTCTACTTGTTCATCCTCTTCTTCCTCCTTTTCATCCTCTTCCTCCTCTTCTTCCTCCTCTTCTTCCTCCTCCTCCTCCTCTTCTTCTTCCTCCTCCTCCTCCTCCTCCTCCTCCTCCTCCTCTTCTTCCTGTTGCTTCTGCTTCTAATAGTGGGAGAACCAAGTATGTGTGTGTTTGTACTCTTGTATTTGTACTCATCTAATTGTGGTTGAAGGGGTCGAGTCATAGCTCCTGGCCCCGCCTCTTCACTGGTCACTACTAGCACCACTCTCTCCCTGCTCCATAAGCTTTATCGTACCTCCTCTTAAAGCTATGTATTGATCCTGCCTCCACTACATCACTCTCCAGATTGTTCCACTTCCTGACTACTCTGTGACTGAAGAAATATTTCCTAACATCCCTGTGACTCATCTGAGTCTTCAACTTTCACTTGTGTCCGCTTGTTGCTGTGTCCACTTGTTGCTGTGTCCACTTGTTGCTGTGTCCCCTTGTTGCTGTGTCCCCTTGTTGCTGTGTCCCCTTGTTGCTGTGTCCCCTTGTTGCTGTGTCCCCTTGTTGCTGTGTCCCCTTGTTGCTGTGTCCCCTTGTTGCTGTGTCCCCTTGTTGCTGTGTCCCCTTGTTGCTGTGTCCCCTTGTTGCTGTGTCACATCTCTGGAACATTCTGTCACTATCCACCTTGTCAATTCCTCTCAGTATTTTATATGTCGTTATCATGTCCTCCCTATCTCTCCTGTCCTCCATTGTTATCAGGTTGATTTCCCTTAACTTCTCCTCGTAGGACATGCCCCTTAGCTCCGGGACTAGTGGTGTTGCAAATCTTTGCACTTTTTCTAATTTCTTGATGTGCTTGACCAGTTGTGGGCTCCAAACTGGTGATGCATACTCCAATATGGGCCTAACGTACATGGGGTACAGGGTCCTGAACGATTCCTTACTGTGACGTCGGAATGCTATTCTCAGGTTTGCCAGGCGCCAATATGCTGCAGTAGTTACTTGGTTTATTTGCGCCTCAGGAGATGTGCTTAGTATTATGTTCACCCCAAGAGCCTTTGGAGTGAGTTTTGTAGTCTTATGCCCTCTAGCCTGTACTCTGTCTGTGGTTTTCTTTGACCTTCCCCAATCTTCATGACTTTGTACTTGGTGGGGTTGAAATTCAGGAGCCAGTTGTTGGACCAGGTCTGCAGCTGTCCAGATTCTACCCGATTCTCATCCGCTTGAATTCTTCGCCTTACCTTTCCCTTGTCTGCAAACAGAGGAGACCTCTGAATCCATTCCTTCTGCATATTCACATATACCAGAAACAGCACCACTCTAGGACTGACTCTTGTGGAACCCCGCTCGTCACAGACGCCCACCCTGACACCTCGTCACGTACCATCACTCGTTGTTTCCTTCCTGTCAGGTATTCTCTGATTCATTGCAGTGCGTTCCTGTTATTCCTGCCTATTCCTCTAGCTTTTGCACTAATCTCTTGTGTGGAACTGTATCGAAAGCCTTCTTACAGTCCGCGAAAATGCAGTCTACCCACCTCTCTCTTTCCTGTCTTCTGTTACCTTGTCATAAAACACCAGTAGGTCTTTGACAGAATTTCCCTTCTCTGAAACCTTGCCGGTTGTCGTTGATAAGCTCCACCACTCTTCTCCTGCCTTGGCCTCCTGCTGTTCTGTGGTGGGTTATACATCACTCCAGTTACCACCTTGGGACCTCCAGACTGAAGTGTTCTCCTCTGCCTTCTCTTTCCAGCTCAGCAAAATCCCATTGATTTTTTGATGAGCAGTGCCACTCCTCCACCCCCTCTGTTCCCTTTGTCTTTCCTCAGGATCTGATATCACATTGGAAAGATGGCATTTGTTATTATTCCTGTGAGCATGGTTTTTGTGAGAGTTATTATGCCCGGTGATGCCTCTTAGATTCTTTCATGCCCTCCTTCCACTTATTCATTATTTCATCAGCGTTGGTGTGCCATACTTTCAGTTACTTCTTCAACCAGGCCTCATGGTATGATGGCAAAAGCTCTCGCTTCATACAGTGAAGGTCCGGGTTTGATTCCCAGTGAAGGGGTGGAAACATTGGACGTGTTTCCTTACAACCGTTGTCTATGTTCACCCATCACTAAATTGGGTACCTGGGTGTTAGTGGACTGGTGTGGGTCGCATCCTGGGGCAAAACCGACCTAATTTGCCCAAAATACTCAGCATAACAAGGGGCTTCCTATGTAGTAGTACGTCATTGATGTCAGCTAGGCCTGTATACCTTGTACAATACAGTGTTCTGTATTAAGGGATTCTGTGGTACAACAAGGGTACAAAGATACAACAATACAGTGTTCTGTATTAAGGGATTCTGTGGTACAACAAGGGTACAAAGATACAACAATACAGTGTTCTGTATTAAGGGATTCTGTGGTACAACAAGGGTACAAAGATACAACAATACAGTGTTCTGTATTAAGGGATTCTGCGGTACAACAAGGGTACAAAGATACAACAATACAGTGTTCTGTATTACGGGATTCTGTGGTACAACAAGGGTACAAAGATACAACAATACAGTGTTCTGTATTAAGGGATTCTGTGGTACAACAAGGGTACAAAGGTACAACAATACAGTGTAGTATGTGTATGAAGGTTCAGTGTTGGTCAACACTGTTGTGTTACGTACGGTAGTGTTGTTCAGTGTTCTACCGTGTATCTCCACACTTTTTCTGATATTTGAGTGTGATGTATATACCGAGGGTGTATATCTGCTGGGGTATATACACCGAGGGTGTATATCTTCTGGGGTATATACACCGAGGGTGTATATCTGCTGGGGTATATACACCGAGGGTGTATATCTTCTGGGGTATATACACCGAGGGTGTATATCCTCTGGGGTATATACACCGAGGGTGTATATCCTCTGGGGTATATACACCGAGGGTGTATATCTTCTGGGGTATATACACCGAGGGTGTATATCTTCTGGGGTATATACACCGAGGGTGTATATCTTCTGGGGTATATACACCGAGGGTGTATATCTGCTGGGGTATATACACCGAGGGTGTATATCCTCTGGGGTATATACACCGAGGGTGTATATCTGCTGGGGTATATACACCGAGGGTGTATATCTGCTGGGGTATATACACCGAGGGTGTATATCTTCTGGGGTATATGCACCGAGGGTGTATATCTTCTGGGGTATATACACCGAAGGTGTATATCTGCTGGGGTATATACACCGAGGGTGTATATCTGCTGGGGTATATACACCGAGGGTATATATCTGCTGGGGTATATACACTGAGGGTGTATATCTGCTGGGGTATATACACTGAGGGTGTATATCTGCTGGGGTATATACACTGAGGGTGTATATCTGCTGGGGTATATACACTGAGGGTATATATCTGCTGGGGTATATACACTGAGGGTATATATCTGCTGGGGTATATACACTGAGGGTGTATATCTGCTGGGGTATATACACCGAGGGTATATATCTGCTGGGGTATATACACCGAGGGTATATATCTGCTGGGGTATATACATTCATGACTGGAGGTATAAAGGTGACTTTGACAGCCTTAAAATGGCCCTCAGTCAACTTTCAGCATACCCAGTATACCTAATATCTTTGGTATGCTGACAGCAGGCATATATGACCTTAAAACAATGCTTACTTCACTTTAAATATGCTGCCAGCATGTGTCCACCACCACATCAAGGTCAGAGTTATACTTTATTTCTTTTTCTTGACCACGGTGGAAGTGATGGTTGTATGGGGTTATATGACTCAAGAAATCGTAATGACACGATTGCAAACAAACCATACCCCCGGCCGGGATTGAACCCGCGGTCATAGAGTCTCAAAACTCCAGACCGTCGCGTTAGCCACTAGACCAGCTAGCCACAATAAGATTCATCCAACTAGGTATATTTCTACACCATAGGAAGGTTAGCATAGGCACCTCTGTGACCACGCAAGTAGCTGGAGATTCGTCTGTAAAAAAAACTTGCATTTGTGGTCACAGTGGTGCCTGTGCTAACCTTCCTATGGTGTAGAAATATACCTAGTTGGATGAATCTTATTGTGGCTAGCTGGTCTAGTGGCTAACACGACGGGCTGGAGTTTTGAGACTCTATGACCGCGGGTTCAATCCCGGCCGGGGGTATGGTTGTTTTTTTTGGGGTTATATATTCATCCTGGCAAGTTCTACCACGGATACTCCACTTTCATATTTTGCAATGACGTCTTTCTTGAATTCTATAGTGTTTCTCACCTTTACCAAGGGCTGGCACCGGAAGCTTTCTTTGGGCCCATGGTGGCTTATATAGCAGTTGCATGCACAAATAAGAATGGAATATTAACCCTTAAACTGTCCAAACTGATCTATGTTCACATGCGTAGTGCTCCGAAAGTAGGTCTACGTTTTTTACGTATTTTCGTATATAACAAAAAAAAAAAAAAAACGTAGATCAAAGTTTTTTTACACGTCAAATGTAAAAAACAAAAAGAAGATCTTCGTTTTATTACATACTTTCAAATGTTGAAAAAATGTAGATCTACGTTTGGACAGTTTAAGGGTTAAAACATGTATTGTATGAACTCATGGGGTGACCGTCACTTACTGATAAACAATAGCAGACTGACTGTGAATGTTGTGGGATGGTGTGTGGGGCCACTTTTCAAATTCAATTCAAATTCAAAGTTTATTCTCTATAAGGATTATAATGCTGAGTTTACAGAAATTTGGTTTACATGTAGTAAAATAGTGATTACAGAGTGTACCACTAGAACACTTAGCATGGCTAGGCATTTGGGGCCACTCGGGGCCACTTGTACGCATTTGGGACAAATAACTATTACCAAGGTTAATGATGATCACTGAGCCAATATTTTGATGAGAAAATGTTACAATTACCAAATATTGTGAAATCCGATGACTACGATATCCGGGGGTCCACTGTATTAGGTTAGGTTAAACTAAGTTATGTAGATATGCTGTATCAGCTGCTACTGTATAAGTTCTAGGTATTAAGTGGAAAATAGGAATCTAATAAGTATCCATATAAAGCCTCTCCTCATTAGCGACGTAGTCATTTACCGACAACTCGGACTTACGATAGGCTCTCTGACTAGTATGCATACGTAAATAATGTACAGTGGACCCCCGGTTAACGATTTTAATCCGTGCAAGAGGGGTAATTGTTATGCGAAATAATCGTTATGTGAATGAATTTTCCCCATAAGAAATAATGGAAATAAAATTAATCCGTGCAAGACACCCAAAAGTATGAAAAAAAAAATTTTACCACATGAAATATACATTTTCCCACACACAAAGAGAAGGATACATGCACAATAGTAGAGTAGTACATGCACAGTATATATTGTGCATGTACTAGTCTACTAAATGAAGAATAAATGACACTTACCTTTATTGAAGATGCAGCAATGACTGATGAGACACTGTGTCCTGGGAGTGCCTTTTCCTCCTGAGTACTGTAGGTCCTGTTTGGCATTTTCTTCCAGAACATGCCTTATCACACTGTGTATGTCACTACGATTCTTAAATCTCTCAAACCAACCTTTGCTGGCTTTAAATTCACCAATATGAGCACTAGTTCCAGGCATTTTTCCCTGTTCACCTGGGTGTTAGTCGACTGGTGTGGGTTGCATCCTGGGAGACAAGATTAAGGACCCCAATGGAAATAAGTTAGACAGTCTTCGATGACACTGACTTTTTTGGGTTATCCTGGGTGGCAAATCCTCTGGGGTTAATTGCTTCTTGGTATTCTCAATAAGCCACACCAACAACGGTGCTACAGCAGCAGCAGCAGCTGACGGTGGTACAGCAGCAACAGACGATGCTGCAGCAGCAACAGATGACGCTACAGCAGCAACAGACGATGTTACAGCAGCAGCAGACGATGCTACAGCAGCAGCAGCAGCTGACAGTGCAGCAGCAGCAGCAGCTGTACCACCAATAGTAGCAATGGTTGATTGGGGTTTATTATACAACCTGGCCAGCTCGGAGACACACACTCCACTTTCATACTTATCAATGATCTTTTTCTTCATATCTATTGTAATTCTCACCCTTATTGCTGTAGGGTTGGCACTAGAAGCTTTCTTGGGGCCCATGGTCACTTATTTTCCAGAAAAAGCACCGAAAACACTGTAATAATACGAAATATTCCGATTGTATGCTTGGATGTTGCCGCGGAGGCTGGCTGGTAAACAATGCCACCGGCGGAACATGTGAGCGTGGCTCAGGCCGCACATTGGACGCGTCTCGGACGAAAATCGGTAAGCGGGTTTTTAAGCGGTATGTGAGGCAAAATTTTTGCGATTAAAGCAAGCGGTATGCGGATTAATCGCTATGTGATGCCATCGTTATGCGGGGGTCCACTGTATATTAGAGCTGATTTCCTCCATTCTTTTTATTACAATATACAGCACAGTACTGTATAAATATTTAAAATTATACCAGAAATGTTATAAATGGTGCAAAGGTGACATTAAAACAATATCAAAGATGGTGGACACAAACCCACTACCATTATAGTATGCTCCTCACTGAGCAACGAATTCATTTACTGACGAGGTCTTAGGAACAGAACTCCATCGTTAGGTGAGGAGGGGCTGTATATAAACTATCATCAGCAACAGCCAAGGATAAGGAAAAAGTAAGTTTATTGAGGTACACATAAATACAGTTATATAAATTATCATACATAAAAGTATATGTGTAGATTATCCAGGATAACCCCAAAAAAGTCAGACAATGTGATTTATTTCCAGTGGGGTCCCTGAAAGAAGATAGGAAGATGTATGGAAGTCTTGAAGATCTTGAAAACCCCCCATACTAACGCACTCACCTCACACACTGACAGTTTATGGTTAAATCCCCAGCTGGGTAGAAACACCGGACGTGTTTCCTTTCACCTGCTGTCCCTGTTTAACTAGCAGGAAGTAAGGTACTTGGGTGTTAGTTATCTTACACCTGCTGTCCCTGTTTACCTAGCAGGAAGTAAGGTACTTGGGTGTTAGTTACCTTACACCTGCTGTCCCTGTTTAACTAGCAGGAAGTAAGGTACTTGGGTGTTAGTTACCTTACACCTGCTGTCCCTGTTTAACTAGCAGGAAGTAAGGTACTTGGGTGCTAGTTACCTTACACCTGCTGTCCCTGTTTAACTAGCAGGAAGTAAGGTACAGTGGAACCTCAAATTTTGAACTTAATCCGTTCCAGGAGCTAGTTCTAAATTCGAAAAGTCTGAAATTTGAAGCAATATTTCCCATAAGAATAATGGAAATACAATTAATCCGTTCCAGAAACCCAAAAATATTCACAAAAAAAATACATTTTATAGAGGTTAATTACAGTTTTACATACACACAACAAATGCTATAGTCTTTAATTATGTATAGTAATATAAAATAACGTAAGTAAGGTACTTGGGTGTTAGTTACCTTACACCTGCTGTCCCTGTTTACCTAGCAGGAAGTAAGGTACTTGGGTGTTAGTTACCTTACACCTGCTGACCCTGTTTACCTAGCAGGAAGTAAGGTACTTGGGTGTTAGTTACCTTACACCTGCTGTCCCTGTTTAACTAGCAGGAAGTAAGGTACTTGGGTGTTAGTTTCCTTACACTAGCTGACCCTGTTTACCTAGCAGGAAGTAAGGTACTTGGGTGTTAGTTACCTTACACCTGCTGTCCCTGTATACCTAGCAGGAAGTAAGGTACTTGGGTGTTAGTTACCTTACACCTGCTGACCCTGTTTACCTAGCAGGAAGTAAGGTACTTGGGTGTTAGTTACCTTACACCTGCTGTCCCTGTTTACCTAGCAGGAAGTAAGGTACTTGGGTGTTAGTTACCTTACACCTGCTGACCCTGTTTACCTAGCAGGAAGTAAGGTACTTGGGTGTTAGTTACCTTACACCTGCTGACCCTGTTTACCTAGCAGGAAGTAAGGTACTTGGGTGTTAGTTACCTTACACCTGCTGTCCCTGTATACCTAGCAGGAAGTAAGGTACTTGGGTGTTAGTTACCTTACACCTGCTGACCCTGTTTACCTAGCAGGAAGTAAGGTACTTGGGTGTTAGTTACCTTACACCTGCTGTCCCTGTTTACCTAGCAGGAAGTAAGGTACTTGGGTGTTAGTTACCTTACACCTGCTGACCCTGTTTACCTAGCAGGAAGTAAGGTACTTGGGTGTTAGTTACCTTACACCTGCTGACCCTGTTTACCTAGCAGGAAGTAAGGTACTTTGGTGTTAGTTACCTTACACCTGCTGTCCCTGTTTACCTAGCAGGAAGTAAGGTACTTGGGTGTTAGTTACCTTACACCTGCTGTCCCTGTATACCTAGCAGGAAGTAAGGTACTTGGGTGTTAGTTACCTTACACCTGCTGACCCTGTTTACCTAGCAGGAAGTAAGGTACTTGGGTGTTAGTTACCTTACACCTGCTGTCCCTGTTTACCTAGCAGGAAGTAAGGTACTTGGGTGTTAGTTACCTTACACCTGCTGACCCTGTTTACCTAGCAGGAAGTAAGGTACTTGGGTGTTAGTTACCTTACACCTGCTGACCCTGTTTACCTAGCAGGAAGTAAGGTACTTGGGTGTTAGTTTCCTTACACCTACTGTCCCTGTTTAACTAGCAGGAATTAAGGTACTTGGGTGTTAGTTACCTTACACCTGCTGTCCCTGTTTACCTAGCAGGAAGTAAGGTACTTGGGTGTTAGTTACCTTACACCTGCTGTCCCTGTTTACCTAGCAGGAAGTAAGGTACTTGGGTGTTAGTTTCCTTACACCTGCTGACCCTGTTTACCTAGCAGGAAGTAAGGTACTTGGGTGTTAGTTACCTTACACCTACTGTCCCTGTTTAACTAGCAGGAAGTAAGGTACTTGGGTGTTAGTTACCTTACACCTGCTGTCCCTGTTTACCTAGCAGGAAGTAAGGTACTTGGGTGTTAGTTACCTTACACCTGCTGTCCCTGTTTAACTAGCAGGAAGTAAGGTACTTGGGTGTTAGTTTCCTTACACTTGCTGACCCTGTTTACCTAGCAGGTAGTAAGGTACTTGGGTGTTAGTTACCTTACACCTGCTGTCCCTGTTTACCTAGCAGGAAGTAAGGTACTTGGGTGTTAGTTACCTTACACCTGCTGTCCCTGTTTACCTAGCAGGAAGTAAGGTACTTGAGTGTGAGTTTCCTTACACCTGCTGTCCCTGTTTACCTAGCAGGAAGTAAGGTACTTGGGTGTTAGTTACCTTACACCTGCTGTCCCTGTTTACCTAGCAGGAAGTAAGGTACTTGGGTGTTAGTTACCTTACACCTGCTGTCCCTGTTTACCTAGCAGGAAGTAAGGTACTTGGGTGTTAGTTATCTTACACCTGCTGACCCTGTTTACCTAGCAGGAAGTAAGGTACTTGGGTGTTAGCTACCTTACACCTGCTGACCCTGTTTACCTAGCAGGAAGTAAGGTACTTGGGTGTTAGTTACCTTACACCTGCTGTCCCTGTTTACCTAGCAGGAAGTAAGGTACTTGGGTGTTAGTTACCTTACACCTGCTGACCCTGTTTACCTAGCAGGAAGTAAGGTACTTGGGTGTTAGTTACCTTACACCTGCTGTCCCTGTTTACCTAGCAGGAAGTAAGGTACTTGGGTGTTAGTTACCTTACACCTGCTGTTCCTGTTTACCTAGCAGGAAGTAAGGTACTTGGGTGTTAGTTACCTTACACCTGCTGTCCCTGTTTACCTAGCAGGAAGTAAGGTACTTGGGTGTTAGTTACCTTACACCTGTGTCCCTGTTTACCTAGCAGGAAGTAAGGTACTTGGGTGTTAGTTACCTTACACCTGCTGTCCCTGTTTACTTAAGGTACTTGGGTGTTAGTTACCTTACACCTGGGTTGGGTGTTAGTTACCTTACACCTGTTGACACTGTTCACTACTTATAAATTTAGGACTTTGCTTAAAAATCATCTCATCTCTCAATACTAACCAAAACAACTTCTAATCAGTTATTACATTGTATTATATGACCTCTAGTCTATTAAACATCTGCCAATCCATCAAATATTACTGCTTGAACCATTATTTATAATTTTTTTTTATTATCACACTGGTTGATTCCCACCAAGGCAGGGTGGCCCGAAAAAGAAAAACTTTCACCATCATTCACTCCATCACTGTCTTGCCAGAAGGGTGCTTTACACTACAGTTTTTAGACTGCAACATTAACACCCCTCCTTCAGAGTGCAGGCACTGTACTTCCCATCTCCAGGACTCAAGTCCGGCCTGCCGGTTTCCCTGAACGCCTTCATAAATGTTACTTTGGTCACACTCCAACAGCACGTCAAGTATTAAAAACCATTTGTCTCCATTCACTCCTATCAAACACGCTCATGCATGCCTGCTGGAAGTCCAAGCCCCTCGCACACGAAACCTCCTTTACCCCCTCTCTCCAACCTTTCCTAGGCCGACCCCTACCCCGCCTTCCTTCCACTACAGACTGATACACTCTTGAAGTCATTCTGTTTCACTCCATTCTGTCTACATGTCCGAACCACCTCAACAATCCTTCCTCAGCCCTCTGGACAACAGTTTTGGTAATCCCGCACCTCCTCCTAACTTCCAAACTACGAATTCTCTGCATTATATTCACACCACACATTGCTCTCAGACATGACATCTCCACTGCCTCCAGCCTTCTTCTCACTGCAACATTCATCACCCATGCTTCACACCCATATAAGAGCGTTGGTAAAACTATACTCTCATACATTCCCCTCTTTGCCTCCAAGGACAAAGTTCTTTGTCTCCACAGACTCCTAAGTGCACCACTCACCCTTTTCCCCTCATCAATTCTATGATTCACCTCATCTTTCATAGACCCATCCGCTGACACGTCCACTCCCAAATATCTGAATACATTCACCTCCTCCATACTCTCTCCCTCCAATCTGATATCCAATCTTTCATCACCTAATCTTTCTGTTATCCTCATAACCTTACTCTTTCCTGTATTCACTTTTAATTTTCTTCTTTTGCACACCCTACCAAATTCATCCACCAATCTCTGCAACTTCTCTTCAGAATCTCCCAAGAGCACAGTGTCATCAGCAAAGAGCAGCTGTGACAACTCCCACTTTGTGTGTGATTCTTTATCTTTTAACTCCACGCCTCTTGCCAAGACCCTCGCATTTCCTTCTCTTACAACCCCATCTATAAATATATTAAACAACCACGGTGACATCACACATCCTTGCCTAAGGCCTACTTTTACTGGGAAATATTTTCCCTCTTTCCTACATACTCTAACTTAAGCCTCACTATCCTCGTAAAAACTCTTCACTGCTTTCAGTCAAGATTATTATTCTTACATATATCCGCCTCGACTACCTCGCATTCGTATTAAGATTAAATAAAATTTTTAGTGAAAGCTAACCACTTATCTTGTCTAGATTTAAGTAGTTATTATGTACTAGGATTAGTCTGCCCAAAATGCCCCGGCATGATAGTGGCTTTCTTTGTAGGATAGGATAGGATAGGATAGGATTTCGTTCGGATTTTTAACCCCGGAGGGTTAGCCACCCAGGATAACCCAAGAAAGTCAGTGTGTCATCGAGGACTGTCTAACTTATTTCCATTGGGGTCCTTAATCTTGTCCCCCAGGATGCGACCCACACCAGTCGACTAACACCCAGGTACCTATTTGCTGCTAGGTGAACAGGACAACAGGTGTAAGGAAACGTGTCGAAATGTTTCCACCTGCCGGGAATCGAACCCGGGCCCTCCGTGTGTGAAGCGGGAGCTTTAGCCACTGGGCCACCGGGCCACCGGGCAAACCAAAATTGTAGTTACACATCGTAACTTTTATAAAGAAATAAATCTTTTTCTTTAGTAGTAAATAAGGTACCTGGGTGTTAGTTACCTTACACCGGCCATGTTCCTGTTCATCTAGCAGTAAGTAGGTACCTGGGTGTTAGTTACCTTACACCGGCCATGTTCCTGTTCATCTAGCAGTAAGTAGGTACCTGGGTGTTAGTTACCTTACACCGGCCATGTTCCTGTTCATCTAGCAGTAAGTAGGTACCTGGGTGTTAGTTACCTTACACTGGCCATGTTCCTGTTCATCTAGCAGTAAGTAGGTACCTGGGTGTTAGTTACCTTACACCGGCCATGTTCCTGTTCATCTAGCAGTAAGTAGGTACCTGGGTGTTAGTTACCTTACACCGGCCATGTTCCTGTTCATCTAGCAGTAAGTAGGTACCTGGGTGTTAGTTACCTTACACCGGCCATGTTCCTGTTCATCTAGCAGTAAGTAGGTACCTGGGTGTTAGTTACCTTACACTGGCCATGTTCCTGTTCATCTAGCAGTAAGTAGGTACCTGGGTGTTAGTTACCTTACACCGGCCATGTTCCTGTTCATCTAGCAGTAAGTAGGTACCTGGGTGTTAGTTACCTTACACCGGCCATGTTCCTGTTCATCTAGCAGTAAGTAGGTACCTGGGTGTTAGTTACCTTACACCGGCCATGTTCCTGTTCATCTAGCAGTAAGTAGGTACCTGGGTGTTAGTTACCTTACACCGGCCATGTTCCTGTTCATCTAGCAGTAAGTAGGTACCTGGGTGTTAGTGGACTGGTGTGGGTGGCATCCTGGGGGACAAGATTGAAGGACCACAATGGAAATAGGTCAGACAGTCCTTGATGACACACTGACTTTCTTGGGTTATCCTGGGTGGCTAACACTCCCTACCCCAGGTTATCCTGAGTGGCTAACCCTCCCTACCCCAGGTTATCTTGGGTGGCTAACCTTCCCTACCTCTGGTTATCCTGGGTAGCTAATCCTCTCTACCCTGTGTTATCCTGGGTGGCTAACCCTTCCTACCCCAGGTTATCTTGGGTGGCTAACCCTCCCTACCCCTTGTTATCCTGGGTAGCTAATCCTCCCTACCCTGTGTTATCCTGGGTGGCTAACCCTCCCTACCCCAGGTTATCTTGGGTGGCTAACCCTCCCTACCCCTGGTTATCCTGGGTAGCTAATCCTTCCTACCCTGTATTATCCTGGGTGGCTAACCCTCCCTACCCCAGGTTATCTTGGGTGGCTAACCCTCCCTACCGCTGGTTATCCTGGGTAGCTAATCGTCCCTTCCCTGTGTTATCCTGGGTGGCTAACCCTTCCTACCCCAGGTTATCTTGGGTGCCTAACCCTCCCTACCGCTGGTTATCCTGGGTAGCTAATCCTCCCTTCCCTGTGTTATCCTGGGTGGCTAACCCTTCCTACCCCAGGTTATCTTGGGTGCCTAACCCTCCCTACCCCTGGTTATCCTGGGTAGCTAATCCTCCCTTCCCTGTGTTATACTGGGTGGCTAACACTCCAGGTTAAAAACACGAACAAATCTTATCTTATCCTCCTTAGAGAATTCATCTTGGAAGATTGCAAATCACTGTTTCGTACCAGATATAGTTCCAGGAAGTATGCTGGCTCAATGGGTACATATTGTACCAGAGAACTTACAGATAACAGATTATGCTAGAAGCGAAGATACAGTGAATTTGATTTTTATGAACATTGGGGAAATAGAGACATAATCACATGCACAATATACAGGTCTCCCTCAACATTCGCGAGGGTTAGGGGATCAAGAGACTCGCTAATGTTGAAAAACCGTGAATGTTTGGTGCCCCAATATATTGTAGGGAAATATATTACAATACTGCTTCCTTAACTTGTTGAACCGTGAATAATCATAAAATACATGAAAACGTCGTAAATTGTACTAAATATATACATGTTATGCTTTAATAATGTATGTTATTTAATAACATGTATGTTAATAACATGTATGTTAATAACATGTATGTTAATAACATGTATGTTATTAAATACCACAGACTCCACCACTGCCTCCACCACTGCGAGTCCCTACTACCCTCCCTCCGACCCCCACAACTGGCAGCCAGCCCTCCCACCACTCAGTGTGGTGAGTGTTTTGTTTGTTCATTATTTGCTATTAAACTACAGAATAAATAATGTAAACCCATTCATGACTGCATATTGGAATGGCTATTTGAACAGGTATTGGACGGTGACATCATGTGTTTACTCTTGAACACAGCAAAGAATCGAACATTTCTGCTATTGCTAATAATAACAATAGTAATAATAATAATAATAATAATAATAATAATAATAATAATAATAATAATAATAATAATAAATACGATATAATTGAAGAAGGAAATTGTACAAAAATACGAGGGAGTGGTTGACACATCGTCAGTGTGACTTTGTTTATGCTGGAGTGAACGTTAGTCTCCCTGCTCTTCCAAACATTTCACAATAATTCAGCGGTTGAGGCAGTGGTATTTAATAACATATATGTTATAAATAATAATAGTACATGTTATTATTAATAACATGTATTATTATTAACATGTATGTTATTAAATACCATTGCCTCAATCACTGCCTCTACCACTCCAGTCACACTCAATCTACAAGCACCAAACACAATGAATTATTGTGAAATGTAGCCCAGAACCTAACCTACTGTATAAGCAGGGCCCTCCTGTACAGCAGTAGCCCAGAACCTAACCTACTGTATAAGCAGGGACTTCCTGTACAGCAGTAGCCCAGAACCTAACCTACTGTATAAGCAGGGCCTTCCTGTACAGCAGTAGCCCAGAACCTAACCTACTGTATAAGCAGGGCCTTCCTGTACAGCAGTAGCCCAGAACCTAACCTACTGTATAAGCAGGGCCTTCCTGTACAGCAGTAGCCCAGAACCTAACCTACTGTATAAGCAGGGCCCTCCTGTACAGCAGTAGCCCAGAACCTAACCTACTGTATAAGCAGGGCCTTCCTGTACAGCAGTAGCCCAGAACCTAACCTACTGTATAAGCAGGGCCCTCCTGTACAGCAGTAGCCCAGAACCTAACCTACTGTATAAGCAGGGCCTTCCTGTACAGCAGTAGCCCAGAACCTAACCTACTGTATAAGCAGGGCCTTCCTGTACAGCAGTAGCCCAGAACCTAACCTACTGTATAAGCAGGGCCTTCCTGTACAGCAGTAGCCCAGAACCTAACCTACTGTATAAGCAGGGCCCTCCTGTACAGCAGTAGCCCAGAACCTAACCTACTGTATAAGCAGGGCCTTCCTGTACAGCAGTAGCCCAGAACCTAACCTACTGTATAAGCAGGGCCCTCCTGTACAGCAGTAGCCCAGAACCTAACCTACTGTATAAGCAGGGCCTTCCTGTACAGCAGTAGCCCAGAACCTAACCTACTGTATAAGCAGGGCCCTCCTGTACAGCAGTAGCCCAGAACCTAACCTACTGTATAAGCAGGGCCTTCCTGTACAGCAGTAGCCCAGAACCTAACCTACTGTATAAGCAGGGCCTTCCTGTACAGCAGTAGCCCAGAACCTAACCTACTGTATAAGCAGGGCCCTCCTGTACAGCAGTAGCCCAGAACCTAACCTACTGTATAAGCAGGGCCCTCCTGTACAGCAGTAGCCCAGAACCTAACCTACTGTATAAGCAGGGCCCTCCTGTACAGCAGTAGCCCAGAACCTAACCTACTGTATAAGCAGGGCCCTCCTGTACAGCAGTAGCCCAGAACCTAACCTACTGTATAAGCAGGGCCCTCCTGTACAGCAGTAGCCCAGAACCTAACCTACTGTATAAGCAGGGCCCTCCTGTACAGCAGTAGCCCAGAACCTAACCTACTGTATAAGCAGGGCCTTCCTGTACAGCAGTAGCCCAGAACCTAACCTACTGTATAAGCAGGGCCCTCCTGTACAGCAGTAGCCCAGAACCTAACCTACTGTATAAGCAGGGCCCTCCTGTACAGCAGTAGCCCAGAACCTAACCTACTGTATAAGCAGGGCCCTCCTGTACAGCAGTAACCCAGAACCTAACCTACTGTATAAGCAGGGCCCTCCTGTACAGTAGTAACCCAAAACCTAACCTACTGTATAAGCAGGGCCCTCCTGTACAGCAGTAGCCCAGAACCTAACCTACTGTATAAGCAGGGCCTTCCTGTACAGCAGTAGCCCAGAACCTAACCTACTGTATAAGCAGGGCCCTCCTGTACAGCAGTAACCCAGAACCTAACCTACTGTATAAGCAGGGCCCTCCTGTACAGCAGTAGCCCAGAACCTAACCTACTGTATAAGCAGGGCCTTCCTGTACAGCAGTAGCCCAGAACCCAACCTACTGTATAAGCAGGGCCCTCCTGTACAGCAGTAACCCAGAACCTAACCTACTGTATAAGCAGGGAACTCCTGTACAGCAGTAGCCCAGAACCTAACCTACTGTATAAGCAGGGCCCTCCTGTACAGCAGTAGCCCAGAACCTAACCTACTGTATAAGCAGGGCCCTCCTGTACAGCAGTAGCTCAGAACCTAACCTACTGTATAAGCAGGGCCTTTCTGTACAGCAGTAGCCCAGAACCTAACCTACTGTATAAGCAGGGCCTTCCTGTACAGCAGTAGCCCAGAACCTAACCAGCTGTATAAGCAGGGCCTTTCTGTACAGCAGTAGCCCAGAACCTAACCAGCTGTATAAGCAGGGCCTTTCTGTACAGCAGTAGCCCAGAACCTAACCTACTGTATAAGCAGGGCCCTCCTGTACAGCAGTAGCCCAGAACCTAACCTACTGTATAAGCAGGGCCTTCCTGTACAGCAGTATCCCAGAACCTAAGCAGCTGTATAAGCAGGGCCTTTCTGTACAGCAGTAGCCCAGAACCTAACCTACTGTATAAGCAGGGCCTTCCTGTACAGCAGTAGCCCAGAACCTAACCTACTGTATAAGCAGGGCCTTCCTGTACAGCAGTAGCCCAGAAACTAACCTACTGTATAAGCAGGGCCTTCCTGTACAGCAGTAGCCCAGAACCTAACCTCCTGTATAAGCGGGGCCTTCCTGTACAGCAGTAGCCCAGAACCTAACCTACTGTATAAGCGGGGCCTTTCTGTACAGCAGTAGCCCAGAACCTAACCTACTGTATAAGCAGGGCCTTCCTGTACAGCAGTAGCCCAGAACCTAACCTACTGTATAAGCAGGGCCTTCCTGTACAGCTGTAGCCCAGAACCTAACCTACTGTATAAGCAGGGCCCTCCTGTACAGCAGTAACCCAGAACCTAACCTACTGTGTAAGCAGGGCCCTCCTGTACAGCAGTAGCCCAGAACCTAACCTACTGTATAAGCAGGGCCCTCCTGTACAGCAGTAGCCCAGAACCTAACCTACTGTATAAACAGGGCCCTCCTGTACAGCAGTAGCCCAGAACCTAACCTACTGTATAAGCAGGGCCCTCCTGTACAGCAGTAGCCCAGAACCTAACCTACTGTATAAGCAGGGCCCTCCTGTACAGCAGTAGCCCAGAACCTAACCTACTGTATAAGCAGGGCCCTCCTGTACAGCAGTAGCCCAGAACCTAACCTACTGTATAAGCAGGGCCCTCCTGTACAGCAGTAGCCCAGAACCTAACCTACTGTATAAGCAGGGCCCTCCTGTACAGCAGTAGCCCAGAACCTAACCTACTGTATAAGCAGGGCCCTCCTGTACAGCAGTAGCCCAGAACCTAACCTACTGTATAAGCAGGGCCTTCCTGTACAGCAGTAGCCCAGAACCTAACCTACTGTATAAGCAGGGCCCTCCTGTTCAGCAGTAACCCAGAACCTATCCTACTGTATAAGCAGGGCCTTTCTGTACAGCAGTAGCCCAGAACCTAACCTACTGTATAAGCAGGGCCTCCTGTACAGCAGTAGCCCAGAACCTAACCTACTGTATAAGCAGGGCCTTCCTGTACAGCAGTAGCCCAGAACCTAACCAGCTGTATAAGCAGGGCCTTTCTGTACAGCAGTAGCCCAGAACCTAACCAGCTGTATAAGCAGGGCCTTTCTGTACAGCAGTAGCCCAGAACCTAACCTACTGTATAAGCAGGGCCCTCCTGTACAGTAGTAGCCCAGAACCTAACCTACTGTATAAGCAGGGCCTTCCTGTACAGCAGTAGCCCAGAACCTAACCAGCTGTATAAGCAGGGCCTTTCTGTACAGCAGTAGCCCAGAATCTAACCTACTGTATAAGCAGGGCCTTCCTGTACAGCAGTAGCCCAGAACCTAACCTACTGTATAAGCAGGGCCTACCTGTACAGCAGTAGCCCAGAACCTAACCTACTGTATAAGCAGGGCCACCCTCCCGTACTTACCTGGAGTTTACCTGGAGAGGGATTTAGGGGTCAACACCCCTGTGGCCCAGTCTGAGACCAGGCCTCATGGTGGATCAGGGCCTGATCAACCAGGCTGTTACTGCTGGCTGCACACAAGCTGACATACAAACCGCAGCTTGGTTGGTCAGGTACTGACTTTAGGTGCCTTTCCAAGTCCTTCTTGAAGACAGCCAGGGGTCTGTTGGTAATCCCCCTTATGTATGCTGGGGGCAGTTGAACAATCTTGGGCTTCGGACACTTATTGTGTTGTCTCTCAGTGTACTCGTGGCGCCCCTGCTTGAAAGTATAAATATGTCACAGTGACAGCAAGATGCTTTCTCCTGAGAGACTGCCAAATTAGAACAAAAGCAAGCTTTTGTACTTGTCAGAAGAAGCACATTATTATTATTATAATCAAAAAGAAGCGCTAAGCCACAAGGACTACAGCACGGAAGAAGCACAAAGGGAACAAAAAGTGTCAGCATAGTTGCTGATCCCCTGTATATGTATATGTTATCTGAGTATCATAGTTAGTACCATCCATATGTTTTACATAGTTGATCCCTTGCTAGGCTCAGTGACTAGCTTGCGTGACGTCATGCGATGCCGGATGTGAGTGCTGCGCTCCCGGTCTCGTCCTCACTCCACGCGTAGGTCTACGAACAGGCAACACAGGCAGTTTGGGCTCCCCTCTCACACTCTGCTAATATATGTGTTACCATCCAACGACCGTGTTTATCTCCAACCATCACATCTCCACGAACTCTCCCGACAAAAGCTGTCCAGGATATTGAAACCCCAAATATTTCTGCAGGTAATAACTACCTGTAGAAAAGGACCATTGATCACAGCAGTCCACTTAATAAAAGCAGACTAGAAAATGCAGAAAATTTATTTCATTACTTTTAAAGGCCACATAGATCATGTAAATGACATAAGCAGTAATGTAGAATTCAAAAAAAAATAGAAAACACTCCATATTTGGGAGGTCCAGTCAAAGACTTGGCTGCGGGGGATGTTGACCCTGGAATACTCTTCAGGTAGACTCGTGGAACACTTGGATTCAACTCATGGAATTTTTTATTTTTAAAGAAGTGCAAAATACCACATGCACAGACACTCAGTATCTTTTGGAGAAAGAGCTTCAATCTGGTGTTATATGAGAGAGCTTAAAGAGTACAAGAGTACAGTGGACCCCCGCATATTTGTACATGTACGTGAAATGACTAATCTACTTCATAATATTTCTTATGGGAACAAATTCGGTCAGTACTGGCACCTGAACATACTTCTGGAATGACAAAATATCGTTAACCGGGGGTCCACTGTATTAGCCAAAATTTACTGACTGGTACCCCTAACATCCCACATCATAAAAGTCTTAGAAAGAGTGATGAGATGCCAAGTTGCAGATGTTAAGGAATGGAACAACTTGCACAACTTAAGCCAGCATGGATGTAGAGTGGGTAGACTGTTATTGTTTCAGCTACTAAACTACTATGACAGAATTATGGAGATGTTGAAAGAAAATAAAAATCTAGATATGGTGTACTACTTTGATATGTTGCAGTTTTATAACTAGTCTAGGTACCTGGGTGTTAGTCGACTGGTGTGGGTCGCATCCTGGGGGACAAGATTAAGGACCCCAATGGAAATAAGTTAGACAGTCCTCGATGACGCACTGACTTTCTTGGGTTATCCTGGGTGGCTAACCCTCCGGGGTTAAAAATCCGAACGAAATCTTATCTTATCTTATCTTACCTTTGGCAAGACAGTCATTGAGTGAATAATGATGAAAGTGTTTCTTCACTTTTGGGTCACCCTGCCTTTGTGAGAAATGGCCTATGTATTAATAAAAAAAAATTTAAGATGTGATTGTGGGTGACTTGATACAAAATGAGATAAGATTTTATTTGGATTTTTAACCCCAGAGAGTTAACCACACAGGAAAACCCAAGAAAAGTTAGTGGGTCTTAGTTAGTGTGGTCTTAGGCATAATGGGGAAAGTAGGCAAATGTTTATTAAACTTTCTGATAGACGGTAAGGTAATAAACAGAGCAGAATCCAGTACAGTGGACTCCCGCGAATTTGCAGTTCTGAATTCGCGGATTTCTCCTTACAACCTAACTAATAATTGTTTGCAGAAATCCCCGCAAATTCGTGGATAAGTTTTTTGGCTTTTTTGTGGCGATATATAATTTTTTATGTGTTTTAATGCTAAATATTAAGAAAAATATAATTTAATAATTTTGTAGCATAAATATTAATGTAAATTCTGCAAAATTTCCATATAAAATATAATACTGTATAAATATTTTAGTGCTGTAGAGAGAACGGTATCATTCATTTTTGGCGAGTACCCGTACATTTAACTTTACTTTTACTAAATTAAATTATTACTGCAGTATATTTACTTTACATATACAGTGGACCCCCGCATAACGATTACCTCCGAATGCGACCAATTATGTAAGTGTATTTATGTAAGTGCATTTGTACGTGTATGTTTGGGGTCTGAAATGGACTAATCTACTTCACAATATTTCTTATGGGAACAAATTCGGTCAGTACTGGCACCTGAACATACTTCTGGAGTGAAAAAATATCGTTAACCGGGGGTCCACTGTACCAAAGAAAACTGGGTTGCATGAATTACAGTACATATAGGGGTAACATCAGTATTTTACACTTTAGCACTGCAGGAGACATAGCACTACAGTACTGTATGTGGATTTACAGTGGTCCCTCGTTTATCGTATTTAATCCGTTCCTGGAGGTGCTACTATTACCTGGAGTTTACCTGGAGAGAGTTCCTGGGGTCAACGCCCCCACGGCCCGGTCTGTGACCAAGCCTCCTGGTGGATCAGAGCCTGATCAACCAGGCTGTTACTGCTGGCTGCACTCAATCCAACGTACGAGCCACAGCCCGGCTGGTCAGGTACCGACTTTAGGTGTTTATCCAGTGCCTGCTTGAAGACACCCAGGGGTCTATTGCTAATCCCCTTTATGTATACTGGGAGGCAGTTGAACAGTCTTGGGCCCTTGACACTTATAATATTGTCTTTTAACGTGCTAGTGACACCCCTGCTTTTCATTGGGGGGATGTTGCATCGTCTACCGAGTCTTTTGCTTTTGTTGTGAGTGATTTTCGTGTGCAAGTTCGGTACTAGTCCCTCTAGGATTTTCCAGGTGTATACAGTGGACCCTCGCCTAACGCTATTAATCCATTCCTGAGAGCTCAGTGTTAGGCGAAATTATCGTTAGGCGAATTAATTTTCCCCATAAGAAATAATGGAAATCAAATAAATCCGTTCCTGACACCCCAAAGTATGAACAAAAAAATTTTTTTACCACGTGAAATATTAATTTTAATACACACAAACTGAAGAAGACATGCACAGTTACATGACACTTACCTTTATTGAAGATCTGGTGATGATTGATGGGCTGGGAGGAGGGGAGACTGTGGATGGGGGTAATGTTTACAAGGGGAATCCCCTTCCATTAGGACTTGAGGTGGCAAGTCCTTTTCCAGGGTTACTTCCCTTCTTTTTTTAATGCCACTAGGACCAGCTTGAGAGTCACTGGACCTCTGGCGCACAACATATCTGTCCATAGAGGCCTATACCTCCCTTTCCTTTATGACATTCCTAAAGTGTTTCACAACATTGTCAGTGTAATAGTCACCAGCACGGCTTGCAGTAGCTGTGTGAGGGTGATTTTCATCAAAAAAGGTTTGCACTTTAAGCCACATTGCACACATTTCCTTAATCTTTGAAGTAGGCAACTTCCTCAATTTCTCTATCCCCTCCTCTGAAGCAGTTTCCTCAGGTCTGGCCTCTTGCTGTTGAAGATGATCTAGCAGCTCATCAGTGGTTAGTTCTTCATTGTCGTCCTCCACCAACTTTTCCACAACCTCCCCACTAACCTCCAACCCCAAGGACTTCCCCAATGCCACAATTGATTCCACAACTGGCATACGCCTCTCAGGGTTAGCCTCAAATCCTTCAAAATCCCTTTGGTCTACACATTCTGGCCACAGTTTTTTCCAAGCAGAGTTCAAGGTCCTCTTAGTCACTCCCTCCCAAGCCTTACCTATAAGGTTTACACAATTGAGGATATTAAAGTGATCTCTCCAAAACTCTCTTAGAGTCAATTGAGTTTCTGAGGTCACTACAAAGCACCTTTCAAACAGAGCTTTTGTGTACAGTTTTTTGAAGTTTGCAATGACCTGCTGGTCCATGGGCTGCAGGAGAGGAGTGGTATTAGGAGGCAAAAACTTGACCTTAATGAAGCTCATTTCCGCAGAAAGTCGCTCTGACAAGTCTGAAGGATGACCAGGAGCATTGTCTAACACCAGGAGGCACTTAAGGTCTAATTTCTTTTCAATTAGGTAATTTTTCACAGTGGAGGCAAATGCATGACGTAACCAGTCATAGAAAAAGTCCCTAGTGACCCATGCCTTACTGTTTGCCCTCCACAGCACACACAAATTAGCCTTGAGGACATTGTTTTTCCTGAACACTCTGGGAGTTTCAGAGTGATACACCAATAAAGGTTTCACTTTGCAATCACCACTAGCATTGGCACACATCAACAGAGTAAGCCTGTCTTTCATAGGCTTATGTCCTGGGAGTGCCTTTTCCTCCTGAGTAATGTAGGTCCTGCTTGGCATTTTCTTCCAAAACAGGCCTGTTTTGTCACAATTAAACACTTGTTCAGGTTTCAGTCCTTCACTGTCTATGTACTCCTTGAATTCCTGCACATATTTTTCAGCCGCTTTGTGGTCCAAACTGGCAGCCTCACCATGCCTTATCACATATGTATGCCACTACGATTCTTAAATCTCTCAAACCAACCTTTGCTGGCCTTAAATTCACTCACATCATCACTAGTTGCAGGCATTTTTCTAATTAAATCGTCATGCAACTTCCTAGCCTTTTCACATATGATTGCTTGAGAGATGCTATCTCCTGCTATCTGTTTTTCGTTTATCCACACCAATAACAGTCTCTCAACATCTTTTATCACTTGCGATCTCTGTTTCGAAAACAAAGTTGCACCTTTGGCAAGAACAGCTTCCTTGATTGCCGTTTTCTTGGCCACAATAGTAGCGATAGTTGATTGGGGTTTTGTGTACAACCTGGCCAGCTCGGAGACACGCACTCCACTTTCATACTTAGCAATGATCTCTTTCTTCATATCCATAGTAATTCTCACTCTTTTTGCTGTAGGGTTGGCACTAGAAGCTTTCTTGGGGCCCATGGTGACTTATTTTGCAGGTGCAATCACTAAAAAAGCTGTGATAATATGAAATGTTCCGATTGTATGCTTGGAAGCGACCGCGGTGGCTGGCTTGTGAACACTGGCACCCACGGAACAAGTGAGGCGGGCTTAGGCTGCATGTGGACGCATCTCGAACGAATTGCGTTGAGCGAGTTTTTTAGCGCTAGCCTAGGCAAAATTTTTGTGTTAAAATGTATCGCTAGGCGGATTTAACGTTATGCGATGCGTTCGTTAGGCGAGGGTCCACTGTATAATCATGTATCTCTCTCGCCTGCATTCCAGGGAGTACAGGTTCAGGAACTTCAAGCGCTCCCAGTAATTGAGGTGTTTTATCTCCGTTATGCGCACTGTGAAGGTTCTCTGTACATTTTCTAGGTCAGCAATTTCACCTGCCTTGAAAGGTGCTGTTAGTGTGCAGCAATATTCCAGCCTAGATAGAACAAGTGACCTGAAGAGTGTCATCATGGGCTTGGCCTCCCTAGTTTTGAAGGTTCTCATTATCCATCCTGTCATTTTTCCTGCAGATGCGATTGATACAATGTTATGGTCCTTGAAGGTGAGATCCTCCGACATGATCACTCCCTGGTCTTTGACGTTGGTTTTTCGCTCTATTTAGTGGAAGGAATTTGTTTTGTACTCTGATGAAGTTTTAATTTCCTCATGCTTACCATATCTGAGTAATTAAAATTTCTCATCGTTGAACTTCATATTGTTTTCTGCAGCCCACTGAAAGATTTGGTTGATGTCTGCCTGGAGCCTTGCAGTGTCTGCAATGGAAGACACTATCATGCAGATTCGGGTGTCATCTGCAAAGGAAGACATGGTGCTGTGGCTGACATCCTTGTCTACGTCAGATATGAGGATGAGAAACAAGATGGGAGCGAGTACTGTGCCTTGTGGAACAGAGCTTTTCACCGTAGCTGCCTCAGACTTTACTCTGTTGACTACTACTCTTTGTGTTCTGTTTGTGAGGAAATTATAGATCCATCTACCAACTTTTCCTGTTATTCCTTTAGCACGCATTTTGTGCGCTATTGCATCTTGGTCACACTTGCCGAAGGCTTTTGCAAAGTCTGTATATATTACATCTGCGCATTCTTTTTGTCTTCTAGTGCATCTAGGACCTTGTCGTAGTGATCCAATAGTTGAGACAGACAGGAGCGACCTGCTCTAATCCCATGTTGCCCTGGGTTGTGTATTTGATGGGTCTCTAGATGGGTGGCGATCTTGCTTCTTAGGACCCTTTCAAAGATTTTTATGATGTCGGATGTTAGTGCTATTGGTCTGTAGTTCTTTGCTGTTGCTTTACTGCCCCCTTTGTGGAGTGGGACTATGTCTGTTGTTTTTAGTAACTGTGGGACGACCCCCATGTCCATGCTCCCTCTCCATAGGATGGTAAAAGCTCGTGATAGGGGCTTCCTGCAGTTCTTGATGAACACGGAGTTCCATGAGTCTGTCCCTGGGGCAGAGTGCATGGGTATATCATTTATCGCCTGTTCGAAGTCATTTGGTGTCAGGATTATATGAGATAGGCTTGTGTTAACCAGATTCTGTGGCTCTCTCATAAAAAATTCATTTTGATCTTCGACTCTCAGTCTGGTTAGTGGCTTGCTAAAAACTGAGTCATATTGGGACTTGAGTAGCTCACTCATTTCCTTGCTGTCATCTGTGTAGGACCCATCTTGTTTAAGTAGGGGCCCAATACTGGATGTTGTTCTCAACTTTGATTTGGCATAAGAAAAGAAATACTTTGGGTTTCTTTCGATTTCATTTATGGCTTTAAGTTCTTCCCGCGATTCCTGACTCCTATAATATTGCTTTAGCTTAAGTTCGATGTTTGCTATTTCTCTGACCAGTGACTCCCTACGCATTTCAGATATGTTGGCCTCTTTTAGCCGCTCTGTTATTCTTTTCCGTCGCCTGTAAAGGGAGCGCCTGTCTCTTTCTATTTTACATCTACTCCTCCTTTTTCTTAAAGGAATAAGCCTTGAGCATACATCGAGTGCCACCAAGTTAATCTGTTCTAGGCATAAGTTGGGGTCTGTGTTGCTTAGTCTATCTTCCCAGCTTATATCGTTTAGGACTTGATTTACTTGGTCCTACTTTATGTTCTTGTTATTGAAGTTGAATTTGGTGAAGGCTCCCTCGTGACTAATCTCATTTTGTCGGTCTGGGGCTCCGCGCATAATTGTCTGAACCTCGATTATGTTGTGATCTGAGTATATTGTTTTTGATATGGTGACATTTCGTATCAGATCATCATTGTTAGTGAAGATGAGTTCTAGTGTATTCTCCAGTCTAGTAGGCTCTATTATTTGCTGGTTTAAGTTGAATTTTGTGCAGAGATTTAAAAGCTCGTGTGTGTGTGTGTGTGTGAGTTCTCGTCAGAGCTGCCTCCTGGTGTTATCACTGCAACAACATTATTTGCTATATTCCTCCATTTTAGGTGCCTCAAGTTGAAATCCCCCAGGAGCAAGATGTTTAGGGCAGGAGCTGGCAGATTTTCCAGACAGTGGTCAGTTTTTGACAGCTGTTCCAGGAATTGCTGGGACATTGCATCTGGAGGCTTGTAGACTACCACAATGACTAGGTTTTGGTTCTCGATCTTTACTGCTAAAACTTCCACTACATCATTTGAGGCATTAAGCAGTTCTGTGCAAACAAGTGACTCTGCCATATACAGGCCAAACCCCCCTTTTGCCTGTTCACTCTGTCACATCTGTATAGGTTGTAACCTGGGATCCATATTTCGTTGTCCAAGTGATCCTTTATGTGGGTCTCTGTGAAAGCCGGAAATATTGCATTTGCCTCTGCAAGCAGTCCACGGATGAAAGGTTTTTTGTTGTTCGTTGCTGGCTTTAGACCCTGTATATTTGCAAAGAAGAATGCCACCGGACTGGTGGTATTGGTGGTACTTGGGGGTACTTTTTTTTCCGGCTCTAGTATCTGTATTTGTTGGTTTGGAGTGGAGGCCATCGACTGTGGTTCCACTCCAGAAATGACTGCCGATTTGGCGTACGATTTCCGCCATTTCCTGCCAGTTTTTTATCCTTCCTGGCACTAAAAAACCTCTCCCTCTTGAGTGGCTGTGGCTACCCAGGTTTTCCCATGGCCTGGATGTTTTGTATTTTTTTGTCCCCTTTAGATGGTGTGCCTGGCAATTTAAGTTATAGCACAGTCTTTCCTGTACTGAAGAGGTACACAGTTCAGGGTGAAAAAGCTTACAGGAAGGGAGTTTGCATTTTCCTGTTGTCATATGGGCACGGCATTTTCTAGCGTGGTCAAAGTTGCACGTTCCTCCCATCTGTTTTTCCAGATTTCCCATGCCAGCAGATACCAAGTGCATAGTATGTGAACAGGCTTGGTTTCCATTTGCCTTGGGTTTCTGTGACTGTATTCCCTGTTGGTGCACGTTTACCTGTCCCATTCCCATCCTCACTAGTACTGACAATGGAGCTCTCACCAGTTGTTTCTGGTAATATATCCTCACTATTGCTAGTGGAGTCCTCTTGTTTACTATCTCCTGTGGTATTACTAGTTTGTAATATTGGTTTTATCTTGTCCTTGACTACACTTGTTTTCCCACTACAGCTCCTGTCTCCCTCGAGGTCATTTATATTATCGAAATCTACGATTTTCGAATCAATTTTCCCCAGAAGAAATAATGTAAATACAATTAATCCGTTCCTGACACCCAGAAGTATTAAAACAAAAAAATTTTTTACATGAAATATACATGTAGTACATAAACAATACAATGGGACATGATGAATGAAACATTGCATACTTTTCTTCTCTGTTTCTTAATGCCACTAGGACCAGCTTGAGAGTCACTGGAGTCCTGTCTCGCAAAATAACTGTGGAGAGAGCTCTGTTTCTGGCGTCTCTTTAACACTTCCCTAAAATGGGCCAAGACTTTGTCACTGTACATGTTGCCAACCTGGCTTGCAACACCCTTGTTAGGGTGATGTTTCTCCATAAATCTTTCCATCTTACCCCACATTTAAAAAATCTCCCTAATTTCTGAAGATGGCACCTTCTTCCATCTCCCTTCCTCCTCCTCTGCAGCAAGATTCTGAGCTGCGATGTGTTGCTCTTCCTGCTGAAGCTCTTGCAGCTCCTCAGTGGTTAGCTCTTAATTGTGGTCTTCCACCAACTCTTCCACATCCTCCAAACTCACATCCAACCCCATGGAACTCCCCAGTGCCACAGTAGATTTAACAACAGACATAGGCTCATCAGGGTCAGCCCCAAACCCTTCAAAATCCCTCTTGTCGACACAATCTGGCCACAATTTTCTCCAAGCAGAGTTCAAAGTCCTGGTAGTCACTGCCTCCCAAGCTGTACCTATATGGGTTATGTAATGGAGAATACTGAAGTGTTCTCTCCAAAAATCTCTTAGGGTCAAGTGAGTGTCTGAGGTCACATTCAAGCGCCTTTGAAACATTGCTTTGGTGTAGAGCTTTTTAAAGTTTGCAATGACCTGCTGGTCCATGGGCTGGAGGAGAGGAGTGGTATTCGGGGGCAAGAACTTTACTGTGATGAACCCAAACTCCTCGAAAATTAGGTCATCCAAGTTTGGAGGATGAGCAGGTGCATTGTCCATTACTAGGAGGCACTTGAGATCTAATTTCTTTTCCAGGAGATACTCCTTCACACTAGGGCCAAACACTTCACTGAATCACTCGACGAAAATTTCCCTCATGACCCATGCCTTACTATTAGATTTCCAAAACACACACAATTTACTCTTCATAACATTGTTTTTCCTGAACACTCTGGGATTTTCAGAATGGTACACTAGTAATGGCTTCACTTTGAAATCCCCACTAGCATTAGCACAGAGCATTAGCGTCAGCCTGTCTTTCATAGGCTTGTGTCCTGGCATTGCCTTTTCCTCTTGTGTAATGAAGGTCCTCTTTGGCATTTTCTTCCAAAAGAGGCCTGTTTCGTCACAATTGAACACTTGTTCAGGTTTCAGTCCTTCAGCCTCTATGTACTCCTTGAATTCATGCACATATTTTTCAGCCGCTTTGTGGTCCGAACTGGCAGCCTCACCATGCCTTACCACACTGTGTATGCCACCACGGTTCCTAAATCTCTCAAACCAACATTTGCTGGCCTTAAATTCACTCACATCACCACTAGTTGCAGGCAATTTCTTTACCAGATTGTCGTGCAACTGCCTAGCCTTTTCAGAAATAATCGACGTCATAATACTATCTCCTGCTAATTGTTTCTCGTTTATCCACACCAATAATAACTTCTCAACATCTTCGAGTACTGGTGATCTCATTTTTGTCAGCATATTTACCCCCTTTGCAACAACAGCATCCTTGATTTCCTTTTTTTTGGCCACGATGAAACATATGGTTGTATAGAGTTTGTTATACATCCTGGCCAGTTCGGCCGTACTTAAGCCACTTTCATATTGTTCAGTGATGTTTTTCTTAAATTCAATCGTATTTCTCACCTTCTTTACCAAAGGCTGGCACTAGGAGCTTTCTTTGGAGCCATGGTAGCTTTTTTAGTACTTGCAAGCACTAAAATGAATGGATTATGAAATATTTCGTAGGAGCAAGTGAGGGGACCGTCGCTCACTGGTAAACAATGCCACACTGGCTGGGAAGGGAGGCCCCCCCAGCTCACAGCGTGCGTATGCGTCGCAGACCAACTACTATTTACGAGTCAGTCTACGATTAACTAGCCCATGTTTATACGGAAATATCGCTATGATTTCTGAAATCTACGACTCTGGAGCCCTACGATTATCGAGGGACCACTGTATCTTTATATATTTTTTTTCTTTTAAGCATGATGTATGAAGCTGACTTTGAAATTAAAGTGTTAATATTTAGGATTTAAACTATAAAAATAGGCATTTTTTTAACCGCTTCCAGAATTCGTATTTTTTTCCAAATTCGCTGGTGGTCTTGGAACGTAATCCCCGCGAATTTGGGGGGGACTACTGTATTAACAATGTCAGAAGCTTAGTACCCCAAGGTACAGTCCTGGGACCCTTACTGTTTTGTATCCTCATAATATACATTAAAACAACACTCACCACAGTTTCATATCATTTGCTGATGATACAAAATAGGCATGATAATATCCTTGGTAGAAGACACACAAAAATTGTAAGCAGATAAAGTCAGTGTTGTTAGCGGGCGGTGGAGGATGACATGTAGTTCAGTGGTGACTAGTTCCAATTATTTAAATAATGAATGAAAGAAGAGTTCTTATATAAGGGACTGCACACAAAACACAAGAATCACCAGATAGAATGAAAAGAACATGTAAAGGACCTGGGAGTAATAATGTCAGCTGGTCTTTCTTTCAAGGAACACAATAAGGCAAATATCATGACTGACAGGAAAATGACTGGGTGGAAAATGAGAATTATCAGAACAAGGGAAACTGCCAGTGATGACACTTTTCCAGTCACTTGTGCTGTCTTGCTTAGAGTATTGTTCAGTGTTGGTGGCCCTGTTCAGGGCAGGAGAAATATCAGAAGTGGAACAGATACAGATATCATTTATGGCCCACATAGAGCCAATAAAGTACAGTGGACCCCCGCTTAACGATCACCTCCAAATGCGACCAATTATGTAAGTGTATTTATGTAAGTGCATTTGTACGTGTATGTTTGGGGGTCTGAAATGGACTAATCTACTTCACAATATTCCTTATGGGAAAAAATTCGGTCAGTACTGGCACCTGAACATACTACTGGAATGAAAAAAGTTCGTTAACCGGGGGTCCACTGTATTTACTTTACTGGGAACGCCTTAAAGTCTTCAATATGTGCTCACTGGAATGGAGGAGAAAGAGATGCATGATAATATATGCCTGGAATACACATGAGGGTCTGGTCCCACATCTACACACTGCCGTAACAACATAATGGAGTGAGAGATATGGGACGGAGTGTAAAATAAACCCAGCAAATTATGTGGACACAGTAAGAGAACACTGTATCAACATTTGTATTCCCAGACTGTTCAACATCTTACCAGAAGGTATCAGAAACACTGCTGGAACATATGTAGAAGTCTTAAAGAGGAAACTGGACAAATATCTTCACTAGGTGTCAGATCAACTAGGCTGTGATGGATATGTGAGGCAGTGGCCACCCAGCAATAGACTGGTTAACCAGGCAAGCACCAAATAAGCCTGGTTCAGGACCAGGCTCTGGAAGTAGAAAAAACAATTGAAACTCATCTAAGGTGCATTGGAGGTAGGTCAGGTTAAAATTAGGTTAGCTTGGTATGAGTTTTGTTAGGATAGGTTAGGTAAAGCTAGGAAGCAATAGATTAGGTTATGAAATTATAGTTTAGATTATACTAGGATAGGTTAGGCTAAGTAGGGCTCAGTAACTATAGGTTAAATTATATGAGGAAAGTTTTAGGTTAGGTTTGGTTAAGCTAGGCTAGATTATAGCTAATTAGGTTAGATTAAGTTAAATTAGGTTAGGCTCTAGTTAGGTTAGATGAGTTTAGGATAAATACTGTATTTTCCTGCATATAAGGGGCACGAGCATATAAGAGATTTAAGGCAAAGTGTCCAAGCAGGTGTAACGTAACGTGAGTAAACAACTGCTGAAGTGTAACACAGAGTCTACCCTTGACCCTGACCTTGAGCATATAAGGCGCACAATGATTTTCCAAGACTTTTTGTGGGGAAAAAGGTGCGCCTTATATGCCAGAAAATACTGTAACATTGCGATGGGTTTGGTTATATTAGTATAAAAAGAAATGTAAAAAGTGTATGTTTAGCAAAGATAACATTAAAATGGCTAGTGTTGTCACCTAGGCTAGGTGGTGTGGGCCCCTGGGCTAGGTGTGGGCCCCTGGGCTAGGTGTGGGCCCCTGGGCTGGGTGGTGTGGGCCCCTGGGCTAGGTGGTGTGGGCCCCTGGGCTAGGTGGTGTGGGCCCCTGGGCTAGGTGGTGTGGGCCCCTGGGCTAGGTGGTGTGGGCCCCTGGGCTAGGCGGTGTGGGCCCCTGGGCTGGGTGGTGTGGTCCCCTTTGCTGGGTGGTGTGGTCCCCTGGGCTGGGTGGTGTGGGCCCGTGGGCTAGGTGGTGTGGGCCCCTGGGCTGGGTGGTGTGGGCCCCTGGGCTAGGTGGTGTGGGCCCCTGGGCTGGGTGGTGTGGGCCCCTGGTCTAGGTGGTGTGGGCCCCTGGGCTAGGTGGTGTGGGCCCCTGGGCTAGGTGGTGTGGGCCCCTGGGCTAGGTGGTGTGGGCCCCTGGGCTAGGTGGTGTGGGCCCCTGGGCTAGGTGGTGTGGGCCCCTGGGCTGGGTGGTGTGGGCCCCTGGGCTGGGTGGTGTGGGCCCCTGGGCTAGGTGGTGTGGGCCCCTGGGCTAGGTGATGGCCCCTGGGCTGGGTGGTGTGGGCCCCTGGGCTGGGTGGTGTGGGCCCCTGGGCTGGGTGGTGTGGGCCCCTGGGCTGGGTGGTGTGGGCCCTTGGGCTGGGTGGTGTGGGCCCCTGGGCTAGGTGGTGTGGGCCCCTGGGCTATGTGGTGTGGGCCCCTGGGCTAGGTGGTGTGGGCCCCTGGGCTAGGTGGTGTGGGCCCCTGGGCTAGGTGGTGTGGGCCCCTAGGCTAGGTGGTGTGGGTCCCTGGGCTAGGTGGTGTGGGCCCCTGGGCTAGGTGGTGTGGGCCACTGGGCTAGGTGATGTGGTTGCCTGGGTTAGGTGGTGTGGGCCCCCTGGGTTGGGTGGTGTGGGCCCCTGAGTTAGGTGGTGTGGGCCCCTGGGCTAGGTGATGTGGGCCCCTGGGCTGGGTGGTGTGGGCCCCTGGGTTAAGTGGTGTGGGCTCCCGGGCTGGGTGGTGTGGGCCCCTGGGCTGGGTGATGTGGGCCCCTGGGTTAGGTGGTGTGGGCCCCTGGGCTGGGTGGTGTGGGCCCCTGGGATAGGTGGTGTGGACCCCTGGGCTGGGTGGTGTTTACCTGGAGTTTACCTGGAGAGAGTTTCGGGGGTCAACGCCCCCGCGGCCCGGTCTGTGACCAGGCCTCCTGGTGGATCAGCGCCTGATCAACCAGGCTGTTGCTGCTGGCTGCACGCAAACCAACGTACGAGCCACAGCCCGGCTGATCAGGAACTGACTTTAGGTGCTTGTCCAGTGCCAGCTTGAAGACTGCCAGGGGTCTGTTGGTAATCCCCCTTATGTGTGCTGGGAGGCAGTTGAACAGTCTCGGGCCCCTGACACTTATTGTATGGTCTCTTAACGTGCTAGTGACACCCCTGCTTTTCATTGGGGGGATGGTGCATCGTCTGCCAAGTCTTTTGCTTTCGTAGTGAGTGATTTTCGTGTGCAAGTTCGGTACTAGTCCCTCTAGGATTTTCCAGGTGTATATAATCATGTATCTCTCCCTCCTGCGTTCCAGGGAATACAGGTTTAGAAACCTCAAGCGCTCCCAGTAATTGAGGTGTTTTATCTCCGTTATGCGCGCCGTGAAAGTTCTCTGTACATTTTCTAGGTCGGCAATTTCACCTGCCTTGAAAGGTGCTGTTAGAGTGCAGCAATATTCCAGCCTAGATAGAACAAGTGACCTGAAGAGTGTCATCATGGGCTTGGCCTCCCTAGTTTTGAAGGTTCTCATTATCCATCCTGTCATTTTTCTAGCAGATGCGATTGATACAATGTTATGGTCCTTGAAGGTGAGATCCTCCGACATAATCACTCCCAGGTCTTTGACGTTGGTGTTTCGCTCTTTTTTGTGGCCAGAATTTGTTTTGTACTCTGATGAAGATTTAATTTCCTCATGTTTACCATATCTGAGTAATTGAAATTTCTCATCGTTGAACTTCATATTGTTTTCTGCAGCCCACTGAAAGATTTGGTTGATGTCCGCCTGGAGCCTTGCAGTGTCTGCAATGGAAGACACTGTCATGCAGATTCGGGTGTCATCTGCAAAGGAAGACACGGTGCTGTGGCTGACATCCTTGTCTATGTCGGATATGAGGATGAGGAACAAGATGGGAGCTAGTACTGTGCCTTGTGGAACAGAGCTTTTCACCGTAGCTGCCTCGGACTTTACTCTGTTGATGACTACTCTCTGTGTTCTGTTAGTGAGGAAATTATAGATCCATCGACCGACTTTTCCTGTTATTCCTTTAGCGCGCATTTTGTGCGCTATTACGCCATGGTCACACTTGTCGAAGGCTTTTGCAAAGTCTGTATACATTACATCTGCATTCTTTTTGTCTTCTAGTGCATTTAGGACCTTGTCGTAGTGATCCAGTAGTTGAGACAGACAGGAGCGACCTGTTCTAAACCCATGTTGCCCTGGGTTGTGTAACTGATGGGTTTCTAGATGGGTGGTGATCTTGCTTCTTAGGACCCTTTCAAAGATTTTTATGATATGGGATGTTAGTGCTATTGGTCTGTAGTTCTTTGCTGTTGCTTTACTGCCCCCTTTGTGGAGTGGGGCTATGTCTGTTGTTTTTAGTAACTGAGGGACGACCCCCGTGTCCATGCTCCCTCTCCATAGGATGGAAAAGGCTCGTGATAGGGGCTTCTTGCAGTTCTTGATGAACACAGAGTTCCATGAGTCTGGCCCTGGGGCAGAGTGCATGGGCATGTCATTTATCGCCTGTTCGAAGTCATTTGGCGTCAGGATAACATCGGATAGGCTTGTGTTAATCAAATTTTGTGGCTCTCTCATAAAAAATTCATTTTGATCTTCGACTCTCAGTCTGGTTAGCGGCTTGCTAAAAACTGAGTCATATTGGGACTTGAGTAGCTCACTCATTTCCTTGCTGTCATCTGTGTAGGACCCATCTTGTTTAAGTAGGGGCCCAATACTGGGCGTTGTTCTCGATTTTGATTTGGCATAGGAGAAGAAATACTTTGGGTTTCTTTCGATTTCATTTATAGCTTTTAGTTCTTCCCGCGATTCCTGACTCCTAAAGGATTCTTTTAGCTTAAGTTCGATGCTTGCTATTTCTCTGACCAGTGTCTCCCTGCGCATTTCAGATATATTGACCTCTTTTAGCTGCTCTGTTATTCTTTTCCGTCGCCTGTAAAGGGAGCGCCTGTCTCTTTCTGTTTTACATCTACTCCTCCTTTTTCTTAGAGGAATAAGCCTTGTGCATACATCGAGTGCCACCGAGTTAATCTGTTCTAGGCATAAGTTTGGGTCTGTGTTGCTTAGTATATCTTCCCAGCTTATATCGGTTAGGACTTGGTTTACTTGGTCCCACTTTATGTTTTTGTTATTGAAGTTGAATTTGGTGAATGCTCCCTCGTGACTAGTCTCATTTTGTCGGTCTGGGGCTCCTCGCATACATGTCTGAACCTCAATTATGTTGTGATCTGAGTATATTGTTTTTGATATGGTGACATTTCTTATCAGATCATCATTGTTAGTGAATATGAGGTCTAGTGTATTCTCCAGTCTAGTAGGCTCTATTATTTGCTGGTTTAAATTGAATTTTGTGCAGAGATTTAAAAGCTCGTGTGAGTGTGAGTTTTCATCAGAGCTGCCTCCTGGTGTTATTACTGCAACAATATTATTTGCTATATTCCTCCATTTTAGGTGCCTTAAGTTGAAATCCCCCAGGAGCAAGATGTTGGGTGCAGGAGCTGGAAGATTTTCCAGACAGTGGTCAATTTTTAACAGCTGTTCCTGGAATTGCTGGGATGTTGCATCCGGAGGCTTGTAGACTACCACAATGACTAGGTTTTGGTTCTCGACCTTTACTGCTAAAACTTCCACTACGTCATTTGAGGCATTAAGCAGTTCTGTGCAAACAAGTGACTCTGCAATGTACAGGCCAACCCCCCCCCCTTTTGCCTGTTCACTCTGTCACATCTGTATAGGTTGTAACCTGGGATCCATATTTCATTGTCCAAGTGATCCTTTATGTGGGTCTCAGTGAAAGCCGCGAACATTGCCTTTGCCTCTGCAAGCAGTCCACGGATGAAAGGTATTTTGTTGTTTGTTGCTGGCTTTAGACCCTGTATATTTGCAAAGAAGAATGTTATCGGACTGGTGGTATTGTTGGTACTGGGGGGGGATTTTTTTTCCGGCATTAGTATCTGTATCTGTTGGTTTGGAGTGGAGGCCATCGACTGTGGTTCCACTCCAGGAATGACTGGATTTGGTGTACGATTTCTGCCATTTCCTGCCAGTTTTTTTTCCTTCCTGGCACTAAAAAACCTCTCCCTCTTGAGTGGCTGTGGCTACCCAGGTTTTCCCATGGCCTGGATGTTTTGTATCTTTTTGTCCCCTTTAGATGGTATGCCTGGCAATTTAAGTTATAGCACAGTCTTTCCTGTACTGAAGAGGTACACATTTCAGGGTGAAAAAGCTTACAGGAAGGGAGTTTGCATTTTCCTGTTGTCATATGGGCATGGCATTTTCTAGGTGTGGGCCCAAGGGCTAGGTGGTGTGGGCCCCTGGGCTAGGTGGTGTGGGCCCCTGGGCTAGGTGATCTGGTTGCTTGGGCTAGACGGTGTGGGCCCTTGGGCTGGGTGATGTGGGCCCCTGGGCTGGGTGGTGTGGGCCCCTGGGGTAGGAGGTGTGGGCATCTGGGATACGGGCACGCATGGGTATTTAAGGTGTAATTAGTGATTGAGAGTAATTACACAGTATGACCACTTACTGATGCCAGGACTTAATTATTCTGCTTTATGTGTTGCTACTGGTGTTGCAGTCATGGTGTGGTGCAAAGTGTTGCAGTCATGGTGTGGTGCAAAGTGTTGCAGTCATGGTGTGGTGCAAAGTGTTGCAGTCATGGTGTGGTGCAAAGTGTTGCAGTCATGGCATTGTGTGTTGTAAAGTGTTGCAGTCATGGTACTGTGGGTGTGTTGCAGTCATGGTACTGTGGGTGTGTTGTGGAGTGCTGCAGTCATGGTGTGGTGCAAAGTGTTGCAGTCATGGCATTGTGTGTTGTGGAGTGTTGCAGTCTTGGTACTGTGGGTGTGTTGTGGAGTGTTGCAGTCATGGTACTGTGGGTGTGTTGTGGAGTGTTGCAGTCATGGTACTGTGGGTGTGTTGTGGAGTGTTGCAGTCATGGTACTGTGGGTGTGTTGTGGAGTGTTGCAGTCATGGTACTGTGGGTGTGTTGTGGAGTGTTGCAGTCATGGTACTGTGGGTGTGTTGTGGAGTGTTGCAGTCATGATACTGTGGGTGTGTTGTGGAGTGTTGCAGTCATGGTACTGTGGGTGTGTTGTGGAGTGTTGCAGTCATGGTACTGTGGGTGTGTTGTGGAGTGTTGCAGTCTTGGTACTGTGGGTGTGTTGTGGAGTGTTGCAGTCATGGTACTGTGGGTGTGTTGTGGAGTGTTGCAGTCATGGTACTGTGGGTGTGTTGTGGAGTGTTGCAGTCTTGGTACTGTGGGTGTGTTGTGGAGTGTTGCAGTCTTGGTACTGTGGGTGTGTTGCAGTCATGGTACTGTGGGTGTGTTGTGGAGTGTTGCAGTCATGGTACTGTGGGTGTGTTGTGGAGTGTTGCAGTCTTGGTACTGTGGGTGTGTTGTGGAGTGTTGCAGTCTTGGTACTGTGGGTGTGTTGCAGTCATGGTACTGTGGGTGTGTTGTGGAGTGTTGCAGTCTTGGTACTGTGGGTGTGTTGTGGAGTGTTGCAGTCTTGGTACTGTGGGTGTGTTGCAGTCATGGTACTGTGGGTGTGTTGTGGAGTGTTGCAGTCATGGTACTGTGGGTGTGTTGTGGAGTGTTGCAGTCATGGTACTGTGGGTGTGTTGTGGAGTGTTGCAGTCTTGGTACTGTGGGTGTGTTGTGGAGTGTTGCAGTCATGGTACTGTGGGTGTGTTGTGGAGTGTTGCAGTCATGGTACTGTGGGTGTGTTGTGGAGTGTTGCAGTCTTGGTACTGTGGGTGTGTTGTGGAGTGTTGCAGTCTTGGTACTGTGGGTGTGTTGTGGAGTGTTGCAGTCATGGTACTGTGGGTGTGTTGTGGAGTGTTGCAGTCATGGTACTGTGGGTGTGTTGTGGAGTGTTGCAGTCATGGTACTGTGGGTGTGTTGTGGAGTGTTGCAGTCTTGGTACTGTGGGTGTGTTGTGGAGTGTTGCAGTCATGGTACTGTGGGTGTGTTGTGGAGTGTTGCAGTCATGGTACTGTGGGTGTGTTGTGGAGTGTTGCAGTCATGGTACTGTGGGTGTGTTGTGGAGTGTTGCAGTCATGGTACTGTGGGTGTGTTGTGGAGTGTTGCAGTCATGGTACTGTGGGTGTGTTGTGGAGTGTTGCAGTCATGGTACTGTGGGTGTGTTGTGGAGTGTTGCAGTCATGGTACTGTGGGTGTGTTGTGGAGTGTTGCAGTCTTGGTACTGTGGGTGTGTTGTGGAGTGTTGCAGTCATGGTACTGTGGGTGTGTTGTGGAGTGTTGCAATCATTGGTACTGTGGGTGTGTTGTGGAGTGTTGCAGTCATGGTACTGTGGGTGTGTTGTGGAGTGTTGCAGTCATGGTACTGTGGGTGTGTTGTGGAGTGTTGCAGTCATGGTACTGTGGGTGTGTTGTGGAGTGTTGCAGTCATGGTACTGTGGGTGTGTTGTGGAGTGTTGCAGTCATGGTACTGTGGGTGTGTTGTGGAGTGTTGCAGTCTTGGTACTGTGGGTGTGTTGTGGAGTGTTGCAGTCTTGGTACTGTGGGTGTGTTGAGTGTTGCAGTCATGGTACTGTGGGTGTGTTGTGGAGTGTTGCAGTCTTGGTACTGTGGGTGTGTTGTGGAGTGTTGCAGTCATGGTACTGTGGGTGTGTTGTGGAGTGTTGCAGTCATGGTACTGTGGGTGTGTTGTGGAGTGTTGCAGTCATGGTACTGTGGGTGTGTTGTGGAGTGTTGCTGTCATGGTACTGTGGGTGTGTTGTGGAGTGTTGCAGTCATGGTACTGTGGGTGTGTTGTGGAGTGTTGCTGTCATGGTACTGTGGGTGTGTTGTGGAGTGTTGCAGTCATGGTACTGTGGGTGTGTTGTGGAGTGTTGCAGTCTTGGTACTGTGGGTGTGTTGTGGAGTGTTGCAGTCATGGTACTGTGGGTGTGTTGTGGAGTGTTGCAGTCATGGTACTGTGGGTGTGTTGTGGAGTGTTGCAGTCATGGTACTGTGGGTGTGTTGTGGAGTGTTGCAGTCTTGGTACTGTGGGTGTGTTGTGGAGTGTTGCAGTCATGGTACTGTGGGTGTGTTGTGGAGTGTTGCAGTCATGGTACTGTGGGTGTGTTGTGGAGTGTTGCAGTCATGGTACTGTGGGTGTGTTGTGGAGTGTTGCAGTCTTGGTACTGTGGGTGTGTTGTGGAGTGTTGCAGTCATGGTACTGTGGGTGTGTTGTGGAGTGTTGCAGTCTTGGTACTGTGGGTGTGTTGTGGAGTGTTGCAGTCATGGTACTGTGGGTGTGTTGTGGTGTGTTGCAGTCATGGTACTGTGGGTGTGTTGTGGAGTGTTGCAGTCATGGTACTGTGGGTGTGTTGTGGAGTGTTGCAGTCATGGTACTGTGGGTGTGTTGTGGAGTGTTGCAGTCTTGGTACTGTGGGTGTGTTGTGGAGTGTTGCAGTCAGTGGTACTGTGGGTGTGTTGTGGAGTGTTGCAGTCATGGTACTGTGGGTGTGTTGTGGAGTGTTGCAGTCATGGTACTGTGGGTGTGTTGTGGAGTGTTGCAGTCATGGTACTGTGGGTGTGTTGTGGAGTGTTGCAGTCATGGTACTGTGGGTGTGTTGTGGAGTGTTGCAGTCATGGTACTGTGGGTGTGTTGTGGAGTGTTGCAGTCATGGTACTGTGGGTGTGTTGTGGAGTGTTGCAGTCATGGTACTGTGGGTGTGTTGTGGAGTGTTGCAGTCATGGTACTGTGGGTGTGTTGTGGAGTGTTGCAGTCATGGTACTGTGGGTGTGTTGTGGAGTGTTGCAGTCATGGTACTGTGGGTGTGTTGTGGAGTGTTGCAGTCATGGTACTGTGGGTGTGTTGTGGAGTGTTGCAGTCATGGTACTGTGGGTGTGTTGTGGAGTGTTGCAGTCATGGTACTGTGGGTGTGTTGTGGAGTGTTGCAGTCATGGTACTGTGGGTGTGTTGCAGTCATGGTACTGTGGGTGTGTTGTGGAGTGTTGCAGTCATGGTACTGTGGGTGTGTTGTGGAGTGTTGCAGTCTTGGTACTGTGGGTGAGTGTTGCAGTCATGGTACTGTGGGTGTGTTGTGGAGTGTTGCAGTCATGGTACTGTGGGTGTGTTGTGGAGTGTTGCAGTCATGGTACTGTGGGTGTGTTGTGGAGTGTTGCAGTCATGGTACTGTGGGTGTGTTGTGGAGTGTTGCAGTCATGGTACTGTGGGTGTGTTGTGGAGTGTTGCAGTCATGGTACTGTGGGTGTGTTGTGGAGTGTTGCAGTCATGGTACTGGTACTGTGGGGTGTGTTGTGGAGTGTTGCAGTCATGGTACTGTGGGTGTGTTGTGGAGTGTTGCAGTCATGGTACTGTGGGTGTGTTGTGGAGTGTTGCAGTCATGGTACTGTGGGTGTGTTGTGGAGTGTTGCCGGCCTGGTCCTGTGGGTGTGTTGTGGAGTGTTGTCATGGTACTGTTGGTGTGTTGTGGAGTGTTGCAGTCATGGTACTGTGGGTGTGTTGTGGAGTGTTGCAGTCATGGTACTGTGGGTGTGTTGTGGAGTGTTGCAGTCATGGTACTGTGGGTGTGTTGTGGAGTGTTGCAGTCATGGTACTGTGGGTGTGTTGTGGAGTGTTGCAGTCATGGTACTGTGGGTGTGTTGTGGAGTGTTGCAGTCATGGTACTGTGGGTGTGTTGTGGAGTGTTGCAGTCATGGTACTGTGGGTGTGTTGTGGAGTGTTGCAGTCATGGTACTGTGGGTGTGTTGTGGAGTGTTGCAGTCATGGTACTGTGGGTGTGTTGTGGAGTGTTGCAGTCATGGTACTGTGGGTGTGTTGTGGAGTGTTGCAGTGTGGTACTGTGGGTGTGTTGTGAAGTGTTGCAGTCATGGTACTGTGGGTGTGTTGTGGAGTGTTGCAGTCATGGTACTGTGGGTGTGTTGTGGAGTGTTGCAGTCATGGTACTGTGGGTGTGTTGTGGAGTGTTGCAGTCATGGTACTGTGGGTGTGTTGTGGAGTGTTGCAGTCATGGTACTGTGGGTGTGTTGTGGAGTGTTGCAGTCATGGTACTGTGGGTGTGTTGTGGAGTGTTGCAGTCTTGGTACTGTGGGTGTGTTGTAAAGTGTTGCAGTCATGGTACTGTGGGTGTGTTGCAGTCATGGTACTGTGGGTGTGTTGTGGAGTGTTGCAGTCATGGTACTGTGGCTGTGTTGTGGAGTGTTGCAGTCATGGTACTGTGGGTGTGTTGTGGAGTGTTGCAGTCATGGTACTGTGGGTGTGTTGTGGAGTGTTGCAGTCATGGTACTGTGGGTGTGTTGTGGAGTGTTGCAGTCATGGTACTGTGGGTGTGTTGTGGAGTGTTGCAGTCATGGTACTGTGGGTGTGTTGTGGAGTGTTGCAGTCATGGTACTGTGGGTGTGTTGTGGAGTGTTGCAGTCATGGTACTGTGGGTGTGTTGTGGAGTGTTGCAGTCATGGTACTGTGGGTGTGTTGTGGAGTGTTGCAGTCATGGTACTGTGGGTGTGTTGTGGAGTGTTGCAGTCATGGTACTGTGGGTGTGTTGTGGAGTGTTGCAGTCATGGTACTGTGGGTGTGTTGTGGAGTGTTGCAGTCATGGTACTGTGGGTGTGTTGTGGAGTGTTGCGGTCAGTCATGGTACTGTGGGTGTGTTGTGGAGTGTTGCAGTCATGGTACTGTGGGTGTGTTGTGGAGTGTTGCAGTCATGGTACTGTGGGTGTGTTGTGGAGTGTTGCAGTCATGGTACTGTGGGTGTGTTGTGGAGTGTTGCAGTCATGGTACTGTGGGTGTGTTGTGGAGTGTTGCAGTCATGGTACTGTGGGTGTGTTGTGGAGTGTTGCAGTCATGGTACTGTGGGTGTGTTGTGGAGTGTTGCAGTCATGGTACTGTGGGTGTGTTGTGGAGTGTTGCAGTCATGGTACTGTGGGTGTGTTGTGGAGTGTTGCAGTCATGGTACTGTGGGTGTGTTGTGGAGTGTTGCAGTCATGGTACTGTGGGTGTGTTGTGGAGTGTTGCAGTCATGGTACTGTGGGTGTGTTGTGGAGTGTTGCAGTCACTGTGGGTAGTGTTGCAGTGTACTGGGTGTGTTGTGGAGTGTTGAAGTCATGGTACTGTGGGTGTGTTGTGGAGTGTTGCAGTCTTGGTACTGTGGGTGTGTTGTGGAGTGTTGCAGTCATGGTACTGTGGGTGTGTTGTGGAGTGTTGCAGTCATGGTACTGTGGGTGTGTTGTGGAGTGTTGCAGTCATGGTACTGTGTGTGTGTTGTGGAGTGTTGCAGTCATGGTACTGTGTGTGTGTTGTGGAGTGTTGCAGTCATGGTACTGTGGCTGTGTTGCAGTCATGGTACTGTGGGTGTGTTGTGGAGTGTTGCAGTCATGGTACTGTGTGTGTGTTGTGGAGTGTTGCAGTCATGGTACTGTGTGTGTGTTGTGGAGTGTTGCAGTCATGGTACTGTGGCTGTGTTGCAGTCATGGTACTGTGGGTGTGTTGTGGAGTGTTGCAGTCATGGTACTGTGGGTGTGTTGTGGAGTGTTGCAGTCATGGTACTGTGGGTGTGTTGTGGAGTGTTGCAGTCATGGTACTGTGGGTGTGTTGTGGAGTGTTGCAGTCATGGTACTGTGGGTGTGTTGTGAAGTGTTGCAGTCATGGTACTGTGGGTGTGTTGTGGAGTGTTGCAGTCATGGTACTGTGGGTGTGTTGTGGAGTGTTGCAGTCAGTGGTACTGTGGGTGTGTTGTGGAGTGTTGCAGTCATGGTACTGTGGGTGTGTTGTGGAGTGTTGCAGTCATGGTACTGTGGGTGTGTTGTGGAGTGTTGCAGTCATGGTACTGTGGGTGTGTTGTGGAGTGTTGCAGTCATGGTACTGTGGGTGTGTTGTGGAGTGTTGCAGTCATGGTACTGTGGGTGTGTTGTGGAGTGTTGCAGTCATGGTACTGTGGGTGTGTTGTGGAGTGTTGCAGTCATGGTACTGTGGGTGTGTTGTGGAGTGTTGCAGTCATGGTACTGTGGGTGTGTTGTGGAGTGTTGCAGTCATGGTACTGTGGGTGTGTTGTGGAGTGTTGCAGTCATGGTACTGTGGGTGTGTTGTGGAGTGTTGCAGTCATGGTACTGTGGGTGTGTTGTGGAGTGTTGCAGTCATGGTACTGTGGGTGTGTTGTGGAGTGTTGCAGTCATGGTACTGTGGGTGTGTTGTGAAGTGTTGCAGTCATGGTACTGTGGGTGTGTTGTGGAGTGTTGCAGTCTTGGTACTGTGTGTTGTGGAGTGTTGTCATGGTACTGTGGGTGTGTTGTGGAGTGTTGCAGTCATGGTACTGTGGGTGTGTTGTGAAGTGTTGCAGTCATGGTACTGTGGGTGTGTTGTGGAGTGTTGCAGTCTTGGTACTGTGGGTGTGTTGTGGAGTGTTGCAGTGTTGGTACTGTGTGTGTTGTGGAGTGTTGCAGTCATGGTACTGTGTGTGTTGTGGAGTGTTGCAGTCATGGTACTGTGTGTGTGTTGTGGAGTGTTGCAGTCATGGTACTGTGTGTGTGTTGTGGAGTGTTGCAGTCTTGGTACTGTGGCTGTGTTGTGGAGTGTTGCAGTCATGGTACTGTGGCTGTGTTGTGGAGTGTTGCAGGCATGGTACTGTGGGTGTGTTGTGGAGTGTTGCAGTCATGGTACTGTGGGTGTGTTGTGGAGTGTTGCAGTCTTGGTACTGTGGCTGTGTTGTGGAGTGTTGCAGTCATGGTACTGTGGGTGTGTTGTGGAGTGTTGCAGTCATGGTACTGTGGGTGTGTTGTGGAGTGTTGCAGTCATGGTACTGTGGGTGTGTTGTGGAGTGTTGCAGTCATGGTACTGTGGGTGTGTTGTGGAGTGTTGCAGTCATGGTACTGTGGGTGTGTTGTGGAGTGTTGCAGTCATGGTACTGTGGGTGTGTTGTGGAGTGTTGCAGTCATGGTACTGTGGGTGTGTTGTGGAGTGTTGCAGTCATGGTACTGTGGGTGTGTTGTGGAGTGTTGCAGTCATGGTACTGTGGGTGTGTTGTGGAGTGTTGCAGTCATGGTACTGTGGGTGTGTTGTGGAGTGTTGCAGTCATGGTACTGTGGGTGTGTTGTGGAGTGTTGCAGTCATGGTACTGTGGGTGTGTTGTGGAGTGTTGCAGTCATGGTACTGTGGGTGTGTTGTGGAGTGTTGCAGTCATGGTACTGTGGGTGTGTTGTGGAGTGTTGCAGTCATGGTACTGTGGGTGTGTTGTGGAGTGTTGCAGTCATGGTACTGTGGGTGTGTTGTGGAGTGTTGCAGTCATGGTACTGTGGGTGTGTTGTGGAGTGTTGCAGTCTTGGTACTGTGGGTGTGTTGTGGAGTGTTGCAGTCATGGTACTGTGGGTGTGTTGTGGAGTGTTGCAGTCATGGTACTGTGGGTGTGTTGTGGAGTGTTGCAGTCATGGTACTGTGGGTGTGTTGTGGAGTGTTGCAGTCATGGTACTGTGGGTGTGTTGTGGAGTGTTGCAGTCATGGTACTGTGGGTGTGTTGCAGTCATGGTACTGTGTGTGTGTTGTGGAGTGTTGCAGTCATGGTACTGTGTGTGTGTTGTGGAGTGTTGCACTCATGGTACTGTGGGTGTGTTGCAGTCATGGTACTGTGGGTGTGTTGCAGTCATGGTACTGTGGGTGTGTTGTGGAGTGTTGCAGTCATGGTACTGTGGGTGTGTTGTGGAGTGTTGCAGTCATGGTACTGTGGGTGTGTTGTGGGGTGTTGCAGTCATGGTACTGTGGGTGTGTTGCAGTCATGGTACTGTGGGTGTGTTGCAGTCATGGTACTGTGGGTGTGTTAGTTGTGAATTGTTCCAGAAATGGTATTGTGTTAGTTGTGAATTGTCCCAGTCATGGTATTGTGTTGTGAATTGTTTCAGTCATGGTATTGTGTTGTGAATTGTTCCAGTCATGGTATTGTGTTGTGAATTGTTCCAGTCATGGTATTGTGAATTGTTCCAGTCATGGTATTGTGAATTGTTCCAGTCATGGTATTGTGAATTGTTCCAGTCATGGTATTGTGAATTGTTCCAGTCATGGTATTGTGAATTGTTCCAGTCATGGTATTGTGAATTGTTCCAGTCATGGTATTGTGAATTGTTCCAGTCATGGTATTGTGAATTGTTCCAGTCATGGTATTGTGAATTGTTCCAGTCATGGTATTGTGAATTGTTCCAGTCATGGTATTGTGAATTGTTCCAGTCATGGTATTGTGAATTGTTCCAGTCATGGTATTGTGAATTGTTCCAGTCATGGTATTGTGCTGTGAATTGCTCCAGTCATGGTATTGTGCTAGTTGTGAATTGTTCCAGTCATGGTATTGTGAATTGTTCCAGTCATGGTATTGTGCTGTGAATTGCTCCAGTCATGGTATTGTGCTAGTTGTGAATTGTTCCAGTCATGGTATTGTGTTAGTTGTGAATTGTTCCAGTAATGGTATTGTGTTAGTTGTGAATTGTTCCAGTAATGGTATTGTGTTAGTTGTGAATTGTTCCAGTAATGGTATTGTGTTAGTTGTGAATTGTTCCAGTAATGGTATTGTGTTAGTTGTGAATTGTTCCAGTCATGGTATTGTGCTAGTTGTGAATTGTTCCAGTCATGGTATTGTGTTAGTTGTGAATTGTTCCAGTAATGGTATTGTGTTAGTTGTGAATTGTTCCAGTCATGGTATTGTGTTAGTTGTGAATTGTTCCAGTAATGGTATTGTGCTAGCTGTGAATTGTTCCAGTAATGGTATTGTGTTAGTTGTGAATTGTTCCAGTAATGGTATTGTGTTAGTTGTGAATTGTTCCAGTCATGGTATTGTGTTAGTTGTGAATTGTTCCAGTAATGGTATTGTGGTAGTTGTGAATTGTTCCAGTCATGGTATTGTTAGTTGTGAATTGTTCCAGTCATGGTGTTGTGCTAGCTGTGAATTGTTCCAGTCATGGTATTGTGGTAGTTGTGAATTGTTCCAGTCATTTTATTGTGAATTGTTCCAGTCATGGTACTGTATTAGTTGTGAATTGTTCCAGTCATGGTACTGCGTTAGTTGTGAATTGTTCCAGTCATGTCATTGTGAATTGTTCCAGTCATGTCATTGTGAATTGTTCCAGTCATGTCATTGTGAATTGTTCCAGTCATGTCATTGTTCCAGTCATCGTATTGTGCTAGTTGTAAATTGTTCCAGTCATCGTATTGTGCTAGTTGTAAATTGTTCCAGTCATGGTATTGTGTTGTGAATTGTTCCAGTCATGGTGTTGCAGCTTGTGACTTTTGCAACATCTGGGAATCTTTATTCAGGAAACGTTTCGCCAGCCAGTGACTTCATCAGTCCAGTGCAGAGAAAGGTGGAAGATGATTTTGAGGTAATCTGTCCCTCAAACACCTGCTGTCACTGTTCACTTAGCAGTAAGTAGGTACCTGAGGGTTAGTAATCTTACACCTGTTGTCACTGTCCGCCTAGCAGTAAGTAGGTACCTGGGGGTTAGTTATCTTACACCTGTTGTCACTGTCCGCCTAGCTGTAAGTAGGTACCTGGGGGTTAGTTATCTTACACCTGTTGTCACTGTCGACCTAGCAGTAAGTAGGTACCTGGGGGTTAGTTATCTTACACCTGTTGTCACTCTTACACCTGTTGTCACTGTCACTGTCTACACCTAGCAGTAAGTAGGTACCTGGGGGTTAGTTATCTTACACCTGTTGTCACTGTCTAGCTGTAACCTGGGGGTTAGTTATCTTACACCTGTTGTCACTGTCTACCTAGCAGTAAGTAGGTACCTGGGGGTTAGTTATCTTACACCTGTTGTCACTGTCTACCTAGCAGTAAGTAGGTACCTGGGGGTTAGTTATCTTACACCTGTTGTCACTGTCTACCTAGATAAGATAAGATAAGATTTCTTTCGGATTTTTAACCCCGGAGGGTTAGCCACCCAGGATAACCCAAGAAAGTCAGTGCGTCATCGAGGACTGTCTAACTTATTTCCATTGTGGTCCTTAATCTTGTCCCCCAGGATGCCACCCACACCAGTCGACTAACACCCAGGTACCTATTTGCTGCTAGGTGAACAGGACAACAGGTGTAAGGAAACGTGTCGAAATGTTTCCACCCGTCGGGAATCGAACCCGGGCCCTCCGTGTGTGAAACGGGAGCTTGAGCCACCGGGCCACCCAGCAGTAACTAGGTACCTGGGGTTAGTTATCTTACACCTGTTGTCACTGTCTACCTAGCAGTAAGTAGGTACCTGGGGGTTAGTAATCTTACACCTGTTGTCACTGTCCGCCTAGCAGTAAGTAGGTACCTGAGGGTTAGTTAACTGTTGTGGGTAGCATCCTGGGGGTGGTAGAATACGTCAGGATTTAGCTTGTAAATAAACTGTGGCAGGATACGAGTACTAGTATTATGTTGTGAATATGTACTCTCAGTACTAGTACTGTTGTGAATATGTACTCTCAGTACTAGTACTGTTGTGAATATGTACTCTCAGTACTAGTATTATGTTGTGAATATGTACTCTCAGTACTAGTACTGTTGTGAATATGTACTCTCAGTACTAGTACTATGTTGTGAATATGTACTCTCAGTACTAGTACTGTTGTTAATGTGTACTCTCAGTACTAGTACTATGTTGTGAATATGTACTCTCAGTACTAGTACTGTTGTTAATGTGTACTCTCAGTACTAGTACTATGTTGTGAATATGTACTCTCAGTACTAGTACTATGTTGTTAATATGTACTCTCAGTACTAGTACTATGTTGTGAATATGTACTCTCAGTACTAGTACTGTTGTTAATGTGTACTCTCAGTACTAGTACTATGTTGTGAATATGTACTCTCAGTACTAGTACTATGTTGTGAATATGTACTCTCAGTACTAGTACTATGTTGTGAATATGTACTCTCAGTACTAGTACTATGTTGTGAATATGTACTCTCAGTACTAGTACTATGTTGTGAATATGTACTCTCAGTACTAGTACTCTCAGTACTAGTACTATGTTGTGAATATGTACTCTCAGTACTAGTACTGTTGTTAATGTGTACTCTCAGTACTAGTACTATGTTGTGAATATGTACTCTCAGTACTAGTACTATGTTGTTAATATGTACTCTCAGTACTAGTACTATGTTGTGAATATGTACTCTCAGTACTAGTACTGTTGTTAATGTGTACTCTCAGTACTAGTACTATGTTGTGAATATGTACTCTCAGTACTGGTACTATGTTGTTAACGTTCAATATGCCCGACTTATACGTCAGAGGCCAAAAAAAATTTAGACCCGTAGGCTCTGGGTATTTACTCTCGTGGACAGGCCTACCAACCAGCCACAATGTAAACACTAGACTTTTAACACCATTTAACACTTCCTTGTGCATTAAATTCCAGCTGGGCGACGGTATGCATGTAGTGGGTGTATAGGTGGTGTGTCGCAGTGGGGATGTATGATATGCATGTATGTATATACGGGTATATTTATACGGAGATGTTTGTAAGAGTGTTGGTATGCGCAGTATTCACTTCCTCATGCGAGATGCATTTTAACGCCGTATTCTGGTCTACCATGCACATTATTTCTCATTTTAAGTGACTCACACACTCAGAACACCACTCGGCTATTCTATAATGGTGGTATCTATCGGGTGTCATCTATTTTCTTGCTGACTGATGGGTAGTAACGAAATTGAAAGTTGTAGAAGAAAGGATGAACTGGCAACCCAGGTAGCTTCCATTCACTGCCTGGATGGCATCACCGCGGAGGATCAACGACACGTCCCTTTAACCTCTAGGGGGATACCTGTCTCTTCTCAGAAGTACATAATATATCCCCTCAGATTATACACATTATAACGAGAGGTATATCTCACGATGTATATATCCCTGTAAATTATACACATTATAAGGGTATATATAAAATGAGGTATATCTCTCGGTGTATATATCCCTACAAATTATACACATAAGGGTATATCTAAAAAGAGGTATATCTCACGGTGAATATATCCCTTCAGATTATACACATTATTAAAAGTATATATATTATATATATATATTATATATATATATATATATATATATATATATATATATATATATATATATATATATATATATAACAAGTATATCTGAGGGTGTATATATCCCTCTGGATTATACACAGTACAAGGGTATACATAAGAGGTATATCTGATAGTGTAAGCAGTGTTAATGACCCACGTGTTGTCAGTACACAAACATACCAGCCAGTATATACATTCTACACTATACACATTAGTTACCAGTATTATATACATCATTCACTACTAATACATATATTCACTAATAATATCAAATATATAATGTAACCAGGATTTATTTTTGTGTCTCAGAGTTCAGATAAAAATTGTAATTCACTGACTCTTTGAGCTTAAATAATAATAATAATAATAATAATAATAATAATAATAATAATAATAATAACGTATATTTCTACCAGTACAAGATACAACTTATACAGACCATAGTTCACACCTATGACATACTATATAGAAAGTTCCTGGTTATGTTGAGCATTTCTGGCGACTTATTTGTCCCCAGGATGCCACCCACACCAGTCCACTAACCCAGGATGCCACCCACACCAGTCCACTAACACCCAGGATGCCATCCACACCAGTCCACTAGCACCCAGGATGCCACCCACACCAGTCCACTAGCACCCAGGATGCCACCCACACCAGTCCACTAACACCCAGGATGCCACCCACACCAGTCCACTAACACCCAGGATGCCACCCACACCAGTCCACTAACACCCAGGATGCCACCCACACCAGTCCACTAACACCCAGGATGCCACCCACACCAGTCCACTAGCACCCAGGATGCCACCCACACCAGTCCACTAACACCCAGGATGCCACCCACACCAGTCCACTAACACCCAGGATGCCACCCACACCAGTCCACTAACACCCAGGATGCCACCCACACCAGTCCACTAACACCCAGGATACCATCCACACCAGTCCACTAGCACCCAGGATGCCACCCACACCAGTCCACGCACACCCAGGATGCCACCCACACCAGTCCACTAACACCCAGGATGCCACCCACACCAGTCCACTAACACCCAGGATGCCACCCACACCAGTCCACCCACACCAGTCCACTAACACCCAGGATGCCACCCACACCAGTCCACTAACACCCAGGATGCCACCCACACCAGTCCACTAACACCCAGGATGCCACCCACACCAGATGCCACCCACACCAGTCCACTAGCACCCAGGATGCCACCCACACCAGTCCACTAACACCCAGGATGCCACCCACACCAGTCCACTAACACCCAGGATGCCACCCACACCAGTCCACTAACACCCAGGATGCCACCCACACCAGTCCACTAACTACCCACACCAGTAGGATGCCACCCACACCAGTCACACTAACACCAGTCAGGATGCCACCCACACCAGTCCACTAACACCCAGCATGCCACCCACACCAGTCCACTAACACCCAGGATGCCACCCACACCAGCACACTAACACCCAGGATGCCACCCACACCAGTCCACTAACACCCAGGATGCCACCCACACCAGTCCACTAACACCTAGGATGCCACCCACACCAGTCCACTAACACCCAGGATGCCACCCACACCAGTCCACTAACACCTAGGATGCCACCCACACCAGTCCACTAACACCCAGGATGCCACCCACACCAGTCCACTAACACCTAGGATGCCACCCACACCAGTCCACTAACACCCAGGATGCCACCCACACCAGTCCACTAGCACCCAGGATGCCACCCACACCAGTCCACTAACACCCAGGATGCCACCCACACCAGTCCACTAACACCCAGGATGCCACCCACACCAGTCCACTAACACCCAGGATGCCACCCACACCAGTCACCTAACACCCAGAATGCCACCCACACCAGTCCACTAACACCCAGGATGCCACCCACACCAGTCCACTAACACCCAGGATGCCACCCACACCAGTCCACTAACACCCAGGATGCCACCCACACCAGTCCACTAACACCCAGGATGCCACTCACACCAGTCCACTAACACCCAGGATGCCACACACACCAGTCCACTAACACCCAGAATGCCACCAACACCATTCCACTAACACCCAGGATGCCACCCACACCAGTCACCTAACACCCAGGATGCCACCCACACCAGTCCACTAACACCCAGGATGCCACCCACACCAGTCCACTAGCACCCAGGATGCCACCCACACCAGTCCACTAACACCCAGGATGCCACCCACACCAGTCCACTAACACCCAGGATGCCACCCACACCAGTCCACTAACACCCAGGATGCCACCCACACCAGTCCACTAACACCCAGGATGCCACCCACACCAGTTCACTAACACCCAGGATGCCACCCACACCAGTCCACTAACACCCAGGATGCCACCCACACCAGTCCACTAACACCCAGGATGCCACCCACACCAGTCCACTAACACCCAGGATGCCACCCACACCAGTCCACTAACACCCAGGATGCCACCCACACCAGTCCACTAACACCCAGGATGCCACCCACACCAGTCCACTAGCACCCAGGATGCCACCCACACCAGTCCACTAACACCCAGGATGCCTCCCACACCAGTCCACTAACACCCAGGATGCCACCCACACCAGTCCACTAACACCCAGGATGCGACCCACACCAGTCCACTAACACCCTGGATGCCACCCACACTAGACCACTAACACCCAGGATGCCACCCACACCAATCCACTAACACCCAGGATGCCACCCATAACAGTCCACTAACACCCAGGATGCCACCCACACCAGTCCACTAACACCCAGGATGCCACCCATAACAGTCCACTAACACCCAGGATGCCACCCACACCAGTCCACTAACACCCAGGATGCCACGCACACCAGTCCACTAACACCCAGGATGCCACCCACACCAGTCCACTAACACCCAGGATGCCACCCATACCAGTCCACTAACACCCATGTACCTACTTACTGCTAGGTGAACGGTGAGAGCAGGTGTTAGGTAACTAATATCCAGGTACCTATTTACTGCTAGGTGAACAGTGACAGTAGGTGTAAGGTAACTAACACCCAAGTACCTATTTACTGCTAGGTGAACAGTGACAGTAGGTGTAAGGTAACTAACACCCAAGTACCTATTTACTGCTAGGTGAACAGTGACAATAGGTGTAAGGTAACTAACATCCAAGTACCTATTTACTGTTAGGTGAACAGTGACAGCAGGTGTCTTAAGGATACACGTCCTAATGTTGCCACCCGTACCGGGGATCGAACCCAGCCATGGGACACCTTGATGACCCTACTGGTACTGATGGAAGGATGGTACCATAGTGATATTATGTTCCACTAACATGATGGGTGTGTCATAACTGCCACTCACAGGATGGGTGGGTAGTAACTACCACTCACAGGATGGGTGGGTAGTAACTACCACTCACAGGATGGGTGGGTAGTAACTACCACTCACAGGATGGGTGGGTAGTAACTACCACTCACAGGATGGGTGGGGAGTAACTACCACTCACAGGATGGGTGGGTAGTAACTACCACTCACAGGATGGGTGGGTAGTAACTACCACTCACAGGATGGGTGGGTAGTAACTACCACTTACAGGATGGGTGGGTAGTAACTACCACTCACAGGTTGGGTGGGTAGTAACTACCACTTACAGGATGGGTGGGTAGTAACTACCACTCACAGGATGGGTGGGTAGTAACTACCACATACAGGATGGGTGGGTAGTAACTACCACATACAGGATGGGTGGGTAGTAACTACCACATACAGGATGGGTGGGTAGTAACTACCACTCAAAGGATGGGTGGGTAGTAACTACCACTCACAGGATGGGTGGGTAGTAACTACCACTCACAGGATGGGTGGGTCGTAACAGGATGGGTGGGTAGTAACTACCACTCACAGGATGGGTGGGTAGTAACTACCACTCACAGGATGGGTGGGTAGTAACTACCACTTACAGGATGGGTGGGTAGTAACTACCACTCACAGGATGGGTGGGTAGTAACTACCACTTACAGGATGGGTGGGTAGTAACTACCACTCACAGGATGGGTGGGTAGTAACTACCACTCACAGGATGGGTGGGTAGTAACTACCACTCACAGGATGGGTGGGTAGTAACTACCACTCACAGGATGGGTGGGTAGTAACTACCACTCACAGGATGGGTGGGTAGTAACTACCACTCACAGGATGGGTGGGTAGTAACTACCACTCACAGGATGGGTGGGTAGTAACTACCACTCACAGGATGGGTGGGTAGTAACTACCACTCACAGGATGGGTGGGTAGTAACTACCACTCACAGGATGGGTGGGTAGTAACTACCACTTACAGGATGGGTGGGTAGTAACTACCACTCACAGGATGGGTGGGTAGTAACCACTACAGGATGGGTGGGTAGTAACTACTTACAGGATGGGTGGGTAGTAACTACCACTCACAGGATGGGTGGGTAGTAACTACCACTCTTACAGGATGGGTGGGTAGTAACTACCACTCACAGGATGGGTGGGTAGTAACTACCACTACACAGGATGGGTGGGTAGTAACTACCTACCACTGGGTGGGTACAGGATGGGTGGGTAGTAACTACCACTCACAGGATGGGTGGGTAGTAACTACCACTCACAGGATGGGTGGGTAGTAACTACCACTCACAGGATGGGTGGGTAGTGACTACCACTTACAGGATGGGTGGGTAGTAACTACCACTCACAGGATGGGTGGGTAGTAACTACCACTCACAGGATGGGTGGGTAGTAACTACCACTCACAGGATGGGTGGGTAGTAACTACCACTCACAGGATGGGTGGGTAGTAACTACCACTCACAGGATGGGTGGGTAGTGACTACCACTCACAGGATGGGTGGGTAGTAACTACCACTCACAGGAGGGGTGGGTAGTGACTACCACTCACAGGATGGGTGGGTAGTAACTACCACTCACAGGATGGGTGGGTAGTGACTACCACTCACAGGATGGGTGGGTAGTAACTACCACTCACAGGATGGGTGGGTAGTGACTACCACTCACAGGATGGGTGGATAGTAACTACCACTCACAGGATGGGTGGGTAGTAACTACCACTCACAGGATGGGTGGGTAGTAACTACCACTCACAGGATGGGTGGGTAGTAACTACCACTCACAGGATGGGTGGGTAGTAACTACCACATACAGGATGGGTGGGTAGTAACTACCACATACAGGATGGGTGGGTAGTAACTACCACATACAGGATGGGTGGGTAGTAACTACCACATACAGGATGGGTGGGTAGTAACTACCACTCACAGGATGGGTGGGTAGTAACTACCACTCACAGGATGGGTGGGTAGTAACTACCACTTACAGGATGGGTGGGTAGTAACTACCACTCACAGGATGGGTGGGTAGTGATTACCACTCACAGGATGGGTGGGTAGTAACTACCACATACAGGATGGGTGGGTAGTAACTACCACTCACAGGATGGGTGGGTAGTGATTACCACTCACAGGATGGGTGGGTAGTAACTACCACTCAAAGGATGAGTGGGTAGTAACTACCACATACAGGATGGGTGGGTAGTAACTACCACTCAAAGGATGAGTGGGTAGTAACTACCACATACAGGATGGGTGGGTAGTAACTACCACATACAGGATGGGTGGGTAGTAACTACCACTCACAGGATGGGTGGGTAGTAACTACCACTCACAGGATGGGTGGGTAGTAAATACCACTCACAGGATGGGTGGGTAGTAACTACCACTCACAGGATGGGTGGGTAGTAACTACCACTCACAGGATGGGTGGGTAGTAACTACCACTCACAGGATGGGTGGGTGGTAACTACCACTCACAGGATGGGTGGGTAGTAACTACCACTCACAGGATGGGTGTGTAGTAACTACCACTCACAGGATGGGTGGGTAGTAACTACCACTCACAGGATGGGTGGGTGGTAACTACCACTCACAGGATGGGTGGGTAGTAACTACCACTCACAGGATGGGTGGGTAGTAACTACCACTCACAGGATGGGTGGGTAGTAACTACCACTCACAGGATGGGTGGGTGGTAACTACCACTCACAGGATGGGTGGGTAGTAACTACCACTCACAGGATGGGTGGGTAGTAACTACCACTCACAGGATGAGTGTGTAGTAACTACCACTCACAGGATGGGTGGGTAGTAACTACCACTCACAGGATGGGTGTGTAGTAACTACCACTCACAGGATGGGTGGGTAGTAACTACCACTCACAGGATGGGTGGGTAGTAACTACCACTCACAGGATGGGAGGGTAGTAACTACCACTCACAGGATGGGTGGGTAGTGACTACCACTCACAGGATGGGTGGGTAGTAACTACCAATCACAGGATGGGTGGGTAGTAACTACCACTCACAGGATGGGTGGGTAGTGACTACCACTCACAGGATGGGTGGGTAGTAACTACCACTCACAGGATGGGTGGTAGTAACTACCACTCACAGGATGGGTGGGTAGTAACTACCACTCACAGGATGGGTGGGTAGAAACTACCACTCACAGGATGGGTGGATAGTAACTACCACTCACAGGATGGGTGGGTAGTAACTACCACTCACAGGATGGGTGGGTAGTAACTACCACTCACAGGATGGGTGGGTAGTAACTACCACTCACAGGATGGGTGGGTAGTAACTACCACTCACAGGATGGGTGGGTAGTAACTACCACTCACAGGATGGGTGGGTAGTGACTACCACTCACAGGATGGGTGGGTAGTAACTACCACTCACAGGATGGGTGGGTAGTAACTACCACTCACAGGATGGGTGGGTAGTAACTACCACTCACAGGATGGGTGGGTAGTAACTACCACTCACAGGATGGGTGGGTAGTAACTACCACTCACAGGATGGGTGGGTAGTAACTACCACTCACAGGATGGGTGGGTAGTAACTACCACTCACAGGATGGGTGGGTAGTAACTACCACTCACAGGATGGGTGGGTAGTAACTACCACTCACAGGATGGGTGGGTAGTAACTACCACTCACAGGATGGGTGGGTAGTGCCCATCAGTTTATTATCTGATTGGCATTGAAGTCTCCCAGCAGTGAAACAATATGTTCAATGTCCCTAGACTGTGTTACTGACCCAGTGTTACTACAGTTACCTGAGTGTTACTGCAGTTACCTGAGTGTTACTGCAGTTACCTGAGTGTTACTACAGTTACCTGAGTGTTACTACAGTTACCTGAGTGTTACTACAGTTACCTGAGTGTTACTACAGTTACCTGAGTGTTACTGCAGTTACCTGAGTGTTACTGCAGTTACCTGAGTGTTACTACAGTTACCTGAGTGTTACTGCAGTTACCTGAGTGTTACTACAGTTACCTGAGTGTTACTGCAGTTACCTGAGTGTTACTACAGTTACCTGAGTGTTACTGCAGTTACCTGAGTGTTACTACAGTTACCTGAGTGTTACTGCAGTTACCTGAGTGTTACTACAGTTACCTGAGTGTTACTGCAGTTACCTGAGTGTTACTACAGTTACCTGAGTGTTACTACAGTTACCTGAGTGTTACTACAGTTACCTGAGTGTTACTGCAGTTACCTGAGTGTTACTACAGTTACCTGAGTGTTACTGCAGTTACCTGAGTGTTACTACAGTTACCTGAGTGTTACTACAGTTACCTGAGTGTTACTACAGTTACCTGAGTGTTACTACAGTTACCTGAGTGTTACTACAGTTACCTGAGTGTTACTACAGTTACCTGAGTGTTACTACAGTTACCTGAGTGTTACTACAGTTACCTGAGTGTTACTACAGTTACCTGAGTGTTACTACAGTTACCTGAGTGTTACTACAGTTACCTGAGTGTTACTACAGTTTCCTGAGTGTTACTACAGTTACCTGAGTGTTACTACAGTTACCTGAGTGTTACTACAGTTACCTGAGTGTTACTACAGTTACCTGAGTGTTACTACAGTTACCTGAGTGTTACTACAGTTACCTGAGTGTTACTACAGTTACCTGAGTGTTACTGCAGTTATCTGAGTGTTACTGCAGTTACCTGAGTGTTACTACAGTTACCTGAGTGTTACTACAGTTACCTGAGTGTTACTACAGTTACCTGAGTGTTACTACAGTTACCTGAGTTACTACAGTTACCTGAGTGTTACTACAGTTACCTGAGTGTTACTACTGTTACCTGAGTGTTACTGCAGTTACCTGAGTGTTACTACAGTTACCTGAGTGTTACTACAGTTACCTGAGTGTTACTGCAGTTACCTGAGTGTTACTACAGTTACCTGAGTGTTACTACAGTTACCTGAGTGTTACTACAGTTACCTGAGTGTTATTACAGTTACCTGATTGTTACTACAGTTACCTGAGTGTTACTACAGTTACCTGGGTGTTACTACAGTTACCTGAGTGTTACTAAAGTTACCTGAGTGTTACTACAGATACCTGAGTGTTACTGTAGTTACCTGAGTGTTACTACAGTTACCTGAGTGTTACTACAGTTACCTGAGTGTTACTACTGTTACCTGAGTGTTACTACAGTTACCTGAGTGTTACTACTGTTACCTGAGTGTTACTACAGTTACCTGAGTGTTACTACAGTTACCTGAGTGTTACTACAGTTACCTGAGTGTTACTACTGTTACCTGAGTGTTACTACAGTTACCTGAGTGTTACTGTAGTAACCTGAGTGTTACTACAGTTACCTGAGTGTTACTACAGTTACCTGATTGTTACTACAGTTACCTGAGTGTTTCTACTGTTACCTGAGTGTTACTACAGTTACCTGAGTGTTACTGCAGTTACCTGAGTGTTACTACTGTTACCTGAGTGTTACTACAGTTACCTGAGTGTTACTACAGTTACCTGATTGTTACTACAGTTACCTGAGTGTTACTACAGTTACCTGAGTGTTACTACAGTTACCTGAGTGTTACTACAGTTACCTGAGTGTTACTACTGTTACCTGAGTGTTACTACAGTGATTGCCACCAGGTTATTATTAACAGGTTATTATTACCAGGTTATTATTACCAGGTTATTACCAGGTTATTATTACCAGGTTATTATTACCAGGTTATTATTACCAGGTTATTATTACCAGGTTATTATTACCAGGTTATTACCACCAGGTTATTATTACCAGGTTATTATTACCAGGTTATTATTACCAGGTTATTATTACCAGGTTATTACCAGGTTATTATTACCAGGTTATTATTACCAGGTTATTATTACCAGGTTATTATTACCAGGTTATTATTACCAGGTTATTATTACCAGGTTATTATTACCAGGTTATTATTACCAGGTTATTACCAGGTTATTACCAGGTTATTATTACCAGGTTATTATTGCCAGGGTATTATTACCAGGTTATTATTACCAGGTTATTACCACCAGGTTATTATTACCAGGTTATTATTACCAGGTTATTATTACCAAGTTATTATTACCAGGTTATTATTACCAGGTTATTACCACCAGGTTATTATTACCAGGTTATTACCACCAGGTTATTATTACCAGGTTATTATTACCAGGTTATTATTACCAGGTTATTATTACCAGGTTATTATTACCAGGTTATTACCAGGTTATTATTACCAGGTTATTATTACCAGGTTATTATTACCAGGTTATTACCACCAGGTTATTACCAGGTTATTATTACCAGGTTATTATTACCTGGTTATTAACACCAGGTTATTATTACCAGGTTATTATTACCAGGTTATTACCACCAGTTTATTATTACCAGGTTATTACCACCAGGTTATTATTACCAGGTTATTACCACCAGGTTATTATTACCAGGTTATTATTACCAGGTTATTACCACCAGTTTATTATTACCAGGTTATTGCCACCAGGTTATTATTACCAGGTTATTATTACCAGGTTATTACCACCAGGTTATTATTACCAGGTTATTACCACCAGTTTATTATTACCAGGTTATTACCACCAGGTTATTATTACCTGGTTATTATTACCAGGTTATTATTGCCAGGTTATTATTGCCAGGTTATTATTATTACCAGGTTATTACCACCAGGTTATTATTACCAGGTTATTATTACCAGGTTATTACCACCAGTTTATTATTACCAGGTTATTGCCACCAGGTTATTATTACCAGGTTATTACCAACAGGTTATTATTACCAGGTTATTACCACCAGGTTATTATTACCAGGTTATTACCAGGTTATTACCACCAGGTTATTATTACCAGGTTATTACCAATAGGTTATTATTACCAGGTTATTAGTACCAGGTTATTATTACCAGGTTATTACCAGATAATTATTACCAGGTTATTATTACCAGGTTATTATTACCAGGTTATTACCAGGTTATTACCAGGTTATTATTACCAGGTTATTATTACCATGTTAGTATTGTCAGGTTATTATTAACAGGTTATTATTACCAGGTTATTATTACCAGGTTATTATTACCAGGTTATTATTACCAGGTTATTATTACCAGGTTATTATTACCAGGTTATTATTACCAGGTTATTATTACCAGGTTATTATTACCAGGTTATTATTACCAGGTTATTATTACCAGGTTATTATTACCAGGTTATTATTATTACCAGGTTATTATTACCAGGTTATTATTACCAGTTATTATTACCAGGTTATTATTACCAGGTTATTATTACTAGGTTATTATTACCAGGTTATTATTACCAGGTTATTATTACCAGGTTATTATTGCCAGGTTAATATTACCAGGTTATTATTACCAGGTTATTATTACCAGGTTATTATTATTAGGGTTATTATTACCAGGTTATTATTACCAGGTTATTATTACCAGGTTATTATTACCAGGTTATTATTACCAGGTTATTATTACCAGGTTATTATTACCAGGTTATTATTACCAGGTTATTATTACCAGGTTATTATTACCAGGTTATTATTACCAGGTTATTATTACCAGGTTATTATTACCAGGTTATTATTGTCAGGTTATTATTATTATTATTACCAGGTTATTATTACCAGGTTATTATTACCAGGTTATTATTACCAGGTTATTATTACCAGGTTATTATTATTACCAGGTTATTATTGCCAGGTTATTATTGCCAGGTTATTATTGCAAGGTTATTATTATTGCCAGGTTATTATTGCCAGGTTATTATTGCCAGGTTATTATTGCCAGGTTATTATTGCAAGAAGGTTATTATTATTGCCAGGTTATTATTGCCAGGTTATTATTGCAAGAAGGTTATTATTATTGCCAGGTTATTATTGCCAGGTTATTATTGCCAGGTTATTATTGCCAGGTTATTATTGCCAGGTTATTATTGCCAGGTTATTATTGCCAGGTTATTATTGCCAGGTTATTATTGCCAGGTTATTATTGCCAGGTTATTATTGCCAGGTTATTATTGCCAGGTTATTATTGCCAGGTTATTATTGCCAGGTTATTATTGCCAGGTTATTATTGCCAGGTTATTATTGCCAGGTTATTATTGCAAGAAGGTTATTATTATTGCCAGGTTATTATTGCCAGGTTATTATTGCCAGGTTATTATTGCCAGGTTATTATTGCCAGGTTATTATTGCCAGGTTATTATTGCCAGGTTATTATTGCAAGAAGGTTATTATTATTGCCAGGTTATTATTGCCAGGTTATTATTGCCAGGTTATTATTGCCAGGTTATTATTGCCAGGTTATTATTGCCAGGTTATTATTACCAGGTTATTATTACCAGGTTATTATTAACAGGTTATTATTACCAGGTTATTATTACCAGGTTATTATTACCAGGTTATTATTACCATGTTAGTATTGCCAGGTTATTATTACCAGGTTATTATTACCAGGTTATTATTACCAGGTTATTATTACCAGGTTATTATTACCAGGTTATTATTACCAGGTTATTGCCACCAGGTTATTATTACCAGGTTATTACCAGGTTATTATTACCAGGTTATTATTACCAGGTTATTATTACCAGGTTATTATTACCAGGTTATTATTACCAGGTTATTACCACCAGGTTATTATTACCAGGTTATTACCACCAGGTTATTATTACCAGGTTATTATTACCAGGTTATTGCCACCAGGTTATTATTACCAGGTTATTACCACCAGGTTATTATTACCAGGTTATTGCCACCAGGTTATTATTACCAGGTTATTATTACCAGGTTATTACCACCAGGTTATTATTACCAGGTTATTGCCACCAGGTTATTATTACCAGGTTATTATTACCAGGTTATTATTACCAGGTTATTATTACCAGGTTATTATTACCAGGTTATTATTACCAGGTTATTATTACCAGGTTATTATTACCAGGTTATTATTACCTGGTTATTATTACCAGGTTATTATTACCAGGTTATTACCACCAGGTTATTATTACCAGGTTATTATTACCTGGTTATTATTACCAGGTTATTATTACCAGGTTATTACCACCAGGTTATTATTACCAGGTTATTATTACCAGGTTATTATTACCAGGTTATTATTACCAGGTTATTATTACCAGGTTATTACCACCAGGTTATTATTACCAGGTTATTATTACCAGGTTATTATTACCAGGTTATTATTACCAGGTTATTATTACCAGGTTATTATTACCAGGTTATTATTACCAGGTTATTATTACCAGGTTATTATTACCAGGTTATTATTACCAGGTTATTATTACCAGGTTATTATTACCAGGTTATTATTACCAGGTTATTATTACCAGGTTATTATTACCAGGTTATTATTACTAGGTTATTATTACCAGGTTATTATTACCAGGTTATTATTACCAGGTTATTACCACCAGGTTATTATTACCAGGTTATTATTACCAGGTTATTATTACCAGGTTATTATTACCAGGTTATTATTACCAGGTTATTATTACCAGGTTATTACCTGGTTATTATTACCAGGTTATTATTACCAGGTTATTATTACCAGGTTATTATTACCAGGTTATTACCAGGTTATTATTACCAGGTTATTATTACCAGGTTATTACCTGGTTATTATTACCAGGTTATTATTATTTCCAGGTTATTATTACCAGGTTATTATTACCAGGTTATTATTACCAGGTTATTACCACCAGGTTATTATTACCAGGTTATTATTACCAGGTTATTATTACCAGGTTATTATTACCTGGTTATTATTACCTGGTTATTATTACCAGGTTATTATTACCAGGTTATTATTACCAGGTTATTATTACCAGGTTATTATTACCAGGTTATTATTACCAGGTTATTATTACCAGGTTATTACCACCAGGTTATTATTACCAGGTTATTATTACCAGGTTATTACCACCAGGTTATTATTACCAGGTTATTACCACCAGGTTATTATTACCAGGTTATTACCACCAGGTTATTATTACCAGGTTATTACCACCAGGTTATTACCAGGTTATTATTACCAGGTTATTATTACCAGGTTATTACCACCAGGTTATTATTACCAGGTTATTACCACCAGATTATTATTACCAGGTTATTACCACCAGGTTATTACCAGGTTATTATTTCTAGGTTATTGCCATCAGGTTATTATTACCAGGTTATTATTACCAGGTTATTATTACCTGGTTATTACCTGGTTATTACCTGGTTATTATTACCAGGTTATTATTACCAGGTTATTATTACCAGGTTATTATTACCTGGTTATTATTACCAGGTTATTATTACCAGGTTATTATTACCAGGTTATTATTACCAGGGTATTATTACCAGGTTATTACCACCAGGTTATTATTACCAGGTTATTATTACCAGGTTAATATTACCAGGTTATTACCACCAGGTTATTATTACCACGTTATTATTACCAGGTTATTACCAGGTTATTATTACCAGGTTATTACCAGGTTATTATTACCAGGTTATTATTACCAGGTTATTATTACCAGGTTATTATTACCAGGTTATTATTACCAGGTTATTATTACCAGGTTATTATTACCAGGTTATTATTACCAGGTTATTATTACCAGGTTATTATTACCAGGTTATTATTACCAGGTTATTATTACCAGGTTATTATTACCAGGTTATTATTACCAGGTTATTATTACCAGGTTATTATTACCAGGTTATTATTACCAGGTTATTATTACCAGGTTATTACCTGGTTATTACCAGGTTATTATTACTAGGTTATTATTACCAGGTTATTCTTACCAGGTTATTATTACCATGTTATTATTACCAGGTTATTATTACCAGGTTATTATTACCATTTAATTATTACCAGGTTATTACCAGGTTATTACCTGGTTATTACCAGGTTATTATTACCAGGTTATTATTACCAGGTTATTATTACCAGGTTATTACCAGGTTATTATTACCAGGTTATTATTACCTGGTTATTATTACCAGGTTATTATTACCAGGTTATTATTACCAGGTTATTATTACCAGGTTATTATTACCAGGTTATTATTACCAGGTTATTACCTGGTTGTTACCAGGTTATTATTACTAGGTTATTATTACCAGGTTATTATTACCAGGTTATTATTACCAGGTTATTATTGCCAGGTTAATATTACCAGGTTATTATTACCAGGTTATTATTACCAGGTTATTATTACCAGGTTATTATTACCAGGTTATTATTACCAGGTTATTATTACCTGGTTATTACCAGGTTATTATTACCAGGTTATTATTACCAGGTTATTATTACTAGGTTATTATTACCAGGTTATTATTACCAGGTTATTATTACCAGGTTATTATTACTAGGTTATTATTACCAGGTTATTACCAGGTTATTATTACCAGGTTATTATTGCCAGGTTATTATTACCAGGTTATTATTACCAGGTTATTATTACCAGGTTATTGCCACCAGGTTATTATTGCCAGGTTATTATTACCAGGTTATTATTACCAGGTTATTATTGCCAGGTTATTATTACCAGGTTATTATTACCAGGTTATTATTACCAGGTTATTGCCACCAGGTTATTATTGCCAGGTTATTATTACCAGGTTATTATTACCAGGTTATTACCAGGTTATTATTACCAGGTTATTATTACCAGGTTATTATTACCAGGTTATTGCCGCCAGGTTATTATTACCAGATTATTATTACCAGGTTATTTTTCCAGGTTATTATTACCAGGTTATTATTACCAGGTTATTGCCACCAGGTTATTATTACCAGGTTATTATTACCAGGTTATTTCCACCAGGTTATTATTACCAGGTTATTATTACCAGGTTATTACCACTAGGTTATTATTACCAGGTTATTACCACTAGGTTATTACCACTAGGTTATTACCACTAGGTTATTACCACTAGGTTATTACCACTAGGTTATTACCACTAGGTTATTACCACTAGGTTATTACCACTAGGTTATTACCACTAGGTTATTACCACTAGGTTATTACCACTAGGTTATTACCACTAGGTTATTACCACTAGGTTATTACCACTAGGTTATTACCACTAGGTTATTACCACTAGGTTATTGTTACCAGGTTATTACCACAATGTTATTACCACTAGGTTATTATTACCAGGTTATTATTACCAGGTTATTACCACTAGGTTATTGTTACCAGGTTATTACCACAATGTTATTACCACTAGGTTATTATTACCAGGTTATTATTACCAGGTTATTATTACCAGGTTATTACCACTAGGTTATTATCACCAGGTTATTACCACTAGGTTATTGTTACCAAGTTATTATTACCAGGTTATTACCACTAGGTTATTGTTACCAGGTTATTACCACAATGTTATTACAACTAGGTTATTATTACCAGGTTATTACCACTAGGTTATTATTACCAGGTTATTACCACTAGGTTATTACCACTAGGTTATTATTACCAGGTTATTACCACAAGGTTATTACCACCAGGTTATTATTACCAGGTTATTACCACCAGGTTATTATTACCAGGTTATTACCAGGTTATTATTACCAGGTTATTACCACCAGGTTATTATTACCAGGTTATTACCACAAGGTTATTATTACCAGGTTATTACCACTAGGTTATTATTACCAGGTTATTATCACCAGGTTATTATTACCAGGTTATTACCACAAGGTTATTATTACCAGGTTATTATTACCAGGTTATTACCACCAGGTTATTATTACCAGGTTATTACCACTAGGTTATTATTACCAGGTTATTACAACCAGGTTATTACCACAAGGTTATTATTACCAGGTTATTATTACCAGGTTATTACCACCAGGTTATTATTACCAGGTTATTATTACCAGGTTATTATTACCAGGTTATTAAAACCAGGTTATTACCACCAGGTTATTATTACCAGGTTATTATTACCAGGTTATTATTACCAGGTTATTACCACCAGGTTATTATTACCAGGTTATTACCACTAGGTTATTACCACCAGGTTATTATTGCCAGGTTATTATTGCCAGGTTATTATTACCAGGTTATTACCACTAGGTTATTACCAGGTTATTACCACTAGGTTATTATTGCCAGGTTATTATTACCAGGTTATTATTACCAGGTTATTATTACCAGGTTATTACCACCAGGTTATTATTACCAGGTTATTATTACCAGGTTATTATTACCAGGTTATTACCACCAGGTTATTATTACCAGGTTATTATTACCAGGTTATTATTACCAGGTTATTATTACCAGGTTATTACCACCAGGTTATTATTACCAGGTTATTACCACCAGGTTATTATTACCAGGTTATTTCCACCAGGTTATTATTACCAGGTTATTACCACAAGGTTATTATTACCAGGTTATTATTACCAGGTTATTATTACCAGGTTATTACCACCAGGTTATTATTACCAGGTTATTACCACTAGGTTATTATTACCAGGTTATTACCACCAGGTTATTACCAGGTTATTACCACTAGGTTATTATTAGAAGGTTATTACCACCAGGTTATTATTACCAGGTTATTACCACCAGGTTATTATTACCAGGTTATTACCACAAGGTTATTATTACCAGGTTATTATTACCAGGTTATTATTACCAGGTTATTACCACCAGGTTATTATTACCAGGTTATTACCACTAGGTTATTATTACCAGTTTATTACCATAGGTTATAACCACCAGGTTATTATTACCATGTTATTACCACTAGGTTATTACCAGGTTATTACCACCAGGTTATTATTACCAGGTTATTATTACCAGGTTATTACCACCAGGTTATTATTACCATGTTATTACCACTAGGTTATTACCAGGTTATTATTACCAGGTTATTATTACCAGGTTATTATTACCAGGTTATTACCACTAGGTTATTATTACCAGGTTATTATTACCAGGTTATTATTACCAGGTTATTACCACCAGGTTATTATTACCAGGTTATTACCACTAGGTTATTATTACCAGGTTACTACCTCTAGGTTATTATTACCAGGTTATTATTACCAGGTTATTAACACCAGGTTATTATTAGCTGGGTTATTACCGCAGAATTGATTTACCGCAGGTGGTACCGCTGTTTGGTACCGCTGGGTTGCCGCTGGGGTGTGCCGCTGGGTGATTGCCGCTGGGTTATTACCGCTGGGTGATTGCCGCTGGGTTGTGCACCGCTGGGTGGTGCCGCTGGGTGGTGCCGCTGGGTTGCCACTGGGTAATTGCCGCTGGGTGATTGCCGCTGGGTTATTACCGCTGGGTTGTTGCCGCTGGGTTTATTGCCGCTGGTGTTGCCGCTGGAGTAATGCCGCTGGGTTGTTACCGCTGGGTAATTGCACTGGGTGATGCCGCTGGGTAATTACCACTGGGTTATTACCACTGGGTTATTGCCGCTGGGTGAGTGCCACTGAAAGTAATTACTGGGTGGTGCCGCTGAGTCAGTGCCGCCAGGTTATTACCGCTGAGTTGTTGCCACTGGGTTTGTTGCCGCTGGGTAATTGCCGCTGGGGCCAATTACCGCACAGGTAGTTACCGCTGGGTGAATTACCGCCAGGTTATTACCGCTGAGTTGTGCCGCTGGGTTATTGCCGCTGGGTTATTGCCGCTGGGTTGTGCCTGGGTTGTACCCACTGAAGTTATTGCCACTGGGTAATTTGCCGCTCGGTTACATTACCGCTGGGTTGTGCCGCTGGGATTATTGCCGCTGGGTAATTGCCGCTGGAGTAATTGCCGCTGGGTTATTACCGCCAGGTGGTGCCACTGAGTGATTACCGCTGGTGATACCGCTGGGTTATTACCGCTGAGTTGTGCCGCTGGGTAATTACCGCTGGGTGATGCCGCTGGAGTGGTACCGCTGGGTAATTACCGCTGGGTTATTACCGCTGGGTTGTGCACAGGTTGTGTTGCCGCTGGGTAATTGCCGCTGGGTTGTTACCGCTGGGTATTACCGCTGAGTTGGCTATTACCGCTAAGTTGTGCCGCTGGGTTGTGCCACTGGTTATTGCCACTGGGTTATTACCGCTGGGTTATTACCGCTGGTTGTACCGCTGGGTAATTTACCGCTCGGTTATTACCACTGGGTTGTTGCCACTGAAGTTGTGCCGCTGGGTAATTTACCGCTGGAGTAATTACCGCTGAGTTAATGCCACTGAGTAATTACCCGCTGGGTAATTACCGCTGGGTAGTGCCGCTGGGTTATTACCGCTGAGTTGTTACCGCTGAGTTGTGCCACTGAGTTGTACCACTGAGTGGTACCGCACAGGTTATTACCACTGGAGTTGGCCCACCGCTGAGTAATTGCCACTCCGGTTGGTTGTGCCACTGGGTTATTACCACTGGGTAATTACCGCGGTAATTACTGCTCGGTTATTACCGCTGATTTATTACCACTGAGTTGTACCACTGGGTAATTGCCACTCGGTTATTACCATGGGTTATTGCCACTGGGTTATTGCCACTGGGTTGTGCCACTGGGTTATTGCCGCTGGGTTGTTGCCGCACAGGTAATTGCCACTGGGTTATTACCGCTGGGTTAATTGCCGCACAGGTGAGAATTTGCCGCTGGGTTATTACCACTGAGTTATTGCCACTGGGTTGTGCCGCTGGGTTGTGCCGCTGGGTTGTACCACTGGGTTGTACCACTGGGTTGTGCTACTGGGTAATTGCTGGGTGGTACCACTGAGTTAATGCCACTGGGTAATTGCACTGAGTTATTACCGCGGGTTGTTACCGCTGGGTAATTGCCACTGGGTTATTACCACTGGGTTGGTACCGCTAGGTTGTGCCGCTGAAGTTATTGCACCGCTGGGTAATTACCGCAGGTTATTACCATTGAGTTGTGCCACTGGGTAATTGCCGCTGGGTAATTGCCGCTGGGTTGTGCCACTGAGTAATTTACCACTGGGTTATTACCGCTGGGTTATTGCCACTGGGTAATTGCCACTGAGTTATTACCGCTGGGTTGTACCGCTTGGTTGTGCCACTGAAGTTATTACCGCTGGGTTGTGCCACTGAAGTTGTTGCCGCTGGGTTATTGCCGCTGGGTGGTGCCGCTGAGTAATTACCGCTGGGTTGTGCCGCTGGGTAATTACCACTGGGTTGTGCCGCTGGGTTGTTACCGCTGGGTGATTGCCGCTGGGTTATTACCACTGGGTTGTGCCACTGGGATTGTGCCACTGGGTTGTGCCACTGAAGTTGTGCCACTGGGTTGTGCCGCTGGGTAATTGCCGCTGAGTTATTACCAGCGGTTGTGCCGCTGGGTTGTACCGCTGGGTTATTGCCGCTGGGTGATGCCACTGGGTTATGCCACTGAGTAATTACCACTGAGTTATTACCACTGAGTTATTACCACTGGTCCAATTACCACTGGGTTATTACCACTGGAGTTGTTACCACTGGGTTATTGCCGCTGAGTTATTGCCACTGAAGTTGTGCCACTGGGTTGTGCGACTGGGTTATTGCCACTGGGTTATTGGCACTGGGTTGTGCCGCTGGGTAATTGCCGCTGGGTTATTACCCACCAGGTAATTGCCACTGGGTAATTACCGCTGGGTTATTACCGCTGGGTTGTTGCCGCTGGGTGAGGTGCCGCTGGAGTGTTGATGCCGCTGGGTTGTTACCGCTGGGTTGTTGCCACTGGGTTGTGCCGCTGGGTTATTGCCGCTGGGTTATTACCACTGGGTTGTGCCACTAGGTTGTACCGCTGGGTAATTGCCACTGGCTTAATGCCACTGGGTTATTGCCGCTGGGTTGTGCACTGGGTTGTGGCACTGGGTTATTGGCACTAAGATTGCCGCGGGTTGTTACCGCTGGGTTGTACCGCTGGTTGTACCGCTGGGTTAATTGCCGCTGAGTTATTGCCGCTGAGTTATTACCGCTGGGTTGTTACCGCTGGGTTATTGCCACTGGTTATTACCACTGAGTTTATTGCCGCTGGGTAATTGCCACTGGTGAGTACCGCACAGGTTATTGCCGCTGGGTAATTGCCATAGGTTATTACCACTGAGTTGTGCTGCTGAGTGGTGCCACTGAGTTCGTACCGCTGGGTTGTTACTGCTGAGTGGTACCACTGGGTTACCCTTCTGGGTTGTGCCACTGGGTTATTGCCACTGAGTTGTGCCACTGAGTGGTGCCACTGGGTAATTGCCACTGAGTTGTGCCACTGGTTGTTGCCGCGCAGGTTGTTGCCGCTGGGTTGTGCCGCCCAGGTTGTGCCACTGGAGTTGTACCACTGGAGTGGTGCCGCTGGGTTGTACCGCTGGGTTGTGCCGCTGGGTTGTGCCACTGGGTTATTAGCATATGTTGTACCGCTTTGGATTGTGCCGCTGAGTTGTGCCGCACCAGGTTATTGCCGCTGGGTTATTGCCGCTGGGTTGTGCCGCTGGGTTATTGCCGCTGGGTAATTGCCACTGGGTTGTTGCCACTGGGTAATTGCCGCTGTTAATTACCCGCTGGTACCGCTGGGTAATTGCCGCTACAGGTAATTGCCACTGGGTTAATACCGCTGAGTTGTTACCGCGGTTATTACCACTGGGTACTTACCGCTGGTGGCCAATTACCGCGCAGGTAATTACCACTGGGTTCAATACCGCTGGTGGTACCGCTGGGTAATTACTGCTGGGTAATTACCACTGGGTTATTACCACTGGTGGTACCGCTTCAGTAATTTACCATGGGTGGTGCCGCTGGTGGTACCGCTGGGTTATTACCGCTGGGTTATTGCCGCGGGTTATTGCCGCCAGGTAATTGCCGCACAGGTTATTGCCGCTGGGTGGTGCCAACTGGGTTATTGCCACTGAAGTTGTTACCACTGGTTTATTGCCACAGGTTATTACCACTGGGTTATTACCACTGAGTTATTACCGCACAAGTTGTGCCACTGGGTGGTACCGCTCCGGTTATTACCGCTGGGTTGTACCCGCTGAAGTTATTGCCGCTGGGTAATTGCCGCTGAGTTGTGCCGCTGGTGGTACCGCAGGTGATGCCGCTGAGTAATTACCGCTGGGTTATTACCGCTGGGTTGTGCCGCACGTTAATTGCCGCTGGGTGAGTACCGCTGGGTAATTACCACTGGGTTGTACCACTGGGTTATTACCACTGGGTTATTACCGCAGGTAATTGCCACTGGGTTATTACCACTGAGTGATTGCCACTGGGTTATTACCACTGAGTTGTACCACTGGGTTGTGCCACTGGGTTGTGCCACTGAGTTGTACCGCTGGGTTGTGCCACTGAAGTTCATTGCCACTGGGTAATTGCCGCTCCGGTTGTGCCACTGGGTTATTGCCACTGGGTAGTTACCGCTGAGTAATTGCCGCTGGAGTATTGCCACTGGGTTCGTACCGCTGGGTAATTGCTGAGTGGTACCACTGGGTGGTGCCACAGGTTTATTACCACTGGGTTATTACCGCTGGGTAATTACCGCTGGGTTATTGCCGCTGGGTTGTTACCGCACAGGTTATTGCCACTGGGTTGTGCCACTGGGTTATTGCCGCCAAGGTGATTTACCACTCGGTTATTACCGCTGGGTTGTACCGCTGGGTAGTACCGCTGAGTGAATTACCGTTTGTACCGCTGGGTTGTGCCACTGGGTTGTGCCACTGGGTGGTACCGCTCGGTTATTACCACTGGGTTATTGCCACTGGAGGTTGTGCCACTGGGTTGTACCGCTGAGTTGTGCCACTGAGTGGTGCCACTGAGTTATTACCACTGAAGTTGTGCCGCTGGTGGTGCCGCTGGGTTATTACCGCTGGGTTGTACCGCGGGTTGTGCCGCTGGGTTGTACCACTGGGTTATTACCGCGGGTTGTACCGCGGGTGGTGCCGCTGTGTAATTGCCACTGGGTTATTACCACTGGGTAATTGCCGCTGGTTATTACCGCTGGGTTGTTGCACCGCTGGTACCGCTGGGTTATTACCGCACAGGTTGTGCCACTGGGTTGTGCCGCTGAAGTTTATTGCCACTGGGGTAATTGCTGAGTTAGTGCCGCTGGGTTATTGCCACTGGTGTTGCCACTGGGTAATTACCGCTGAGTTTATTACCACTGGGTAATTACCGCACGAGTTATTACCGCAGGTTGTGCCACTGGGTAGTGCCGCTGGGTTATTACCGCTGGGTTTATTACCGCGGGTTATTGCCGCTGAAGTTGTGCCACTGGGTTGTGCCACTGAAGTTGTTGCCGCGCAGGTTGTGCCGCTGGGTAGTTGCCGCCAGGTTATGCCACTGGGTTTATTGCCACTGGGTGAGGTACCACTGGGTTATTACCGCTGGGTTATTGCCGCTGGGTAATTGCCACTGGGTTAATGCCACTGGTTATTACCACTGGGTTGTGCACTAAGTTATTGCACTGGGTTGTTGCCACTGGGTAATTGCCGCTGAGTGATATGCCACTGGAGTTATTACCGCCCAGTTTGTGCCACTGGGTTATTACCACTGAGTTGTGCCGCTGAGTATTACCACTGGGTTTATTACCACTGGGTAATTGCCACTGAGTTATTACCACTGGGTTGTGTGCCACTGGGTTATTGCCACTGGGTTGTGCCACTGAGTTTATTACCACTGGAGTTATTGCCACTAAGTTGTACCACTGAGTTATTACGACTAAAGTTGTACCGCTGGGTTATTGGCACTGATTTATTGCCGCTGGAGTAATTGCCACTGAGTAATTACCGCTGGTTACATTACCGCTGGGTAATTGCCATAGGTGATTACCGCTGAGTTGTACCACTGGGTTGTGCCGCTGGGTAATTGCCGCTGAGTTATTACCACTGGGTTGTACCACTGGGTTGTTACCGCTGAGTTATTACCACTGAGTTTGTGCCACTGGGTTATTGCCACTGGGATTGCCACTGGGTTATTGGCACTGGGTTATTACCGCAGGATTATTGCCACTGGGTTGTGCCGCTGGGTTGCCGCTGGGTTGTGCCGCTGAGTTGTGCCGCTGGGTTATTGCCGCTGGGTTGTACCGCTGGTGTTAATTGCCGCTGGTGTTACCACTGGGTTATTACCACTGGGTAATTGCCGCTGGGTTATTACCACTGGTTGTGCCGCTGGGTGGTACTTTTCAGGTTATTACCACTGGGTTGTAACTGCTGAGTGATTACCGCTGGGTTATTGCCGCACAGGTTGTGCCGCTGGGTTGTTACCACTTTATGGGTTATTGCCGCTGGGTAATTGCCGCTGAGTTTATTACCACTGGGGTTGTTACCGCCAGGTTGTTGCCGCTGGGTTAGTACCGCGGGTTGTTACCGCTGGGTTGTGCCACTGGTGGTACCGCTGGGTTATTACCGCTGGGTTGTGCCGCTGGGTTATTACCACTGGGTTGTTAGCGCTGGTTATTACCACTGAAGTTGTGCCGCTGGGTTGTGCCGCTGGGTTGTACCGCTGGGTTGTTGCCACTGGGGTTGTACCACTGGGTTATTGCCACTGGGTTGTTGCTGGGTTATTGCCACTAAGTTATTACCGCTGGGTTGTTGCCACTGGGTTATTACCGCTGGGTTGTGCCGCTGGGTTGTTACCGCTGAGTGGTGCCACTGAATTATTACCGCTGGGTGATGCCGCGGGTTGATACCGCTGGAGTTGTGCCGCTGAGTTGTGCCACTGAAGTTGTACCGCACAGGTAATTTACCGCTCAGTTATTACACAGGTTATTACCGCAAGTTGTGCCACTGGGTAGTGCCGCTGGGTAATTGCCGCTGATTTAATGCCGCTGGTGGTACCGCGGGTATTACCGCTGGGTAATTACCGCTGGGTTATTACCACTGAGTTGTTGCAGAGTGGTGCCACTGGTCCAATTACCACTGGGTTATTACCGCTGGGTTGTACCGCTGGTGATTGCACTGGGTTGTACCACTGGGTGGTACCACTGGGTTATTACCGCTAAGTTGTTGCCGCACAGGTTATTGCTGGGTTGCCGCTGGGTTGTGCCGCTGGGTTGTGCCACTGGGTTTATTGCCACTGGGTGAAGTACCACGCTCGGTTATTACCGCTGGGTTGTGCCACTGAGTTGTGCCGCTGGTGGTACCGCGGGTAATTGCCACTGGTTATTGCCGCTGAGTGATTGCCACTGAGTGATACCATGGGTAATTACCGCACAGGTTATTACCACTGGAGTGGCAATTGCCGCTGGAGTGATACCGCTGGGTAGTACCGCTGGGTGATTACCGCTGGATTACCACTGGAGTTGTGCCGCTGGGGTAATTGCCGCTGAGTTATTACCGCTGGGTAATTGCCGCGCAGGTTATTACCGCTAAGTTGTGCCACTGGGGTTGTACTGGGTTGTGCCGCGGGTTGTTACCGCTGAGTTGTGCCACTGAAGTTGTTGCCGCTGGGTAATTGCCACTCGGTTATTACCACTGAGTTATTGCCGCTAAGTTGTGCCACTGGGTGAGTACCACTGAGTAATTACCACTGGGTTAATACGCTGAGTGGTACCGCTGGGTATTACCGCTGGGTAATTACCGCAGGTTGTGCCACTGGTTGCCGCTGGGTAATTGCCACTGGGTTATTACCATGGGTTGTTACCGCTGGGTAATTGCCGCTGAGTTATTACCACTGAGTTATTACACTGGGTAATTGCCGCTCGGTTATTACCACTGGGTTGTGCCACTGGGTAATTGCCGCTGGGTAATTACCGCTCGATTTATTACCGCACAGGTTACATTGCCGCTGGGTTATTGCCGCTGGTGGTACCGCTCGGTTATTACCGCTGGGTTGATACCGCTGGAGTTGTACCGCTGGGTTATTGCCACTGGGTTGTTACCACTAGGTAATTTACACTTTAGGTTATTACCACTGGTTATTGCCGCTGGGTAATTGCCGCTGGGTTATTACCGCAGGTTGTGCCACTGAGTTGTGCCGCTGGGTTATTGCCGCTGGGTTGTGCCGCTGGTTATTACCGCTGAGTGGTGCCGCTGGGTAATGTTACCGCGGGTTAATGCCACTGGTGAAATTACCACTGAATTTTATTACCGCTGGGTTATTACCGCTGGTGGTACCGCTGGGTTATTACCGCTGGGTTGTTACCGCTGGGTTGTTACCACTGAAGTTGTACCACTGGGTAATTGCCACTGAGTTATTGCCGCTGGGTTGTTGCCACTGGGTGGTGCCACTGGGTAATTACTGCTGGGTTTGTTACCGCTGGGTGATTGCCGCTGGTTTGTGCCGCTGGGTTGTGCCACTGGGTAATTACCGCAGGTTATTACCGCACTGGTTATTACCGCCAGGTTACATTACCGCTAGTTGGCTGCCACTGGGTTGTACACTGAAGTTGTGCCACTGGGTTATTGCCGCTGGGTGGTGCCGCTGGGTAATTACCGCTGGGTTATTGCCGCTGGGTGGTACCGCTGGGTTATTACCGCTGGGTTGTGCCGCTGAGCAATTTGCCGCTGGGTTATTACCGCTGGGTTATTGCCACTGGGTTATTGCCACTGAAGTTGTGCCACTGGGTTGTGCCGCTGAAGTTTATTGCCACTGAGTTTGTGCCGCTGAGTGAAATTGCCGCTAATTGATGCCACTGGAGTTATTACCACTAGGTTATTACCACTAGGTTATTACCACTAGGTTATTACCACTAGGTAATTACCACTAGGTTATTACCCTAGATTAATCAACATATGTTTGTCCTCAGATCGGAGCAGCAGCGTCCGTCTCCCAGGACGCTCTGATCAACACTGGTGAGTACGAACTGTGTCAGCCCTCTTTTGTGTACTCGTACATGGTAGTAGGGGTTGATTCACAGCTCCTGGCCCGGCCTCTTTGCTGTGTGAGGATAGTACTGTGTTGTACAAGAGTGTACTCACGTATTTGTGGTTGCAGGGGTCGAGGCACAGCTCCTGGCTCCGCGTCTTCGCTGGTCGTTAGTAGGTTCTCTCTCTCTCTCCCTGCTCCATGAGCTTTATCATACCTCTTCTTAAAGCTATGTATGGATCCTGCCTCCACTACATCACTCTCCAGATTGTTCCACTTGCTGACTACTCTGTGACTGAAGAAATACTTCCTAACATCCCTGTGACTCATCTGAGTCTTCAACTTTCACTTGTGTTCCCTTGTTGCTGTGTCCCCTTGTTGCTGTTTCCCCTTGTTGCTGTGTCCCATTGTTGTTGTGACCCCTTGTTGCTGTGTCCCCTTGTTGCTGTGTCCCCTTGTTGCTGTGTCCCATTGTTGTTGTGACCCCTTCTTGCTGTGTCTCCTTGTTGCTGTGCCCCCTTGTTGTTGTGACCCCTTGTTGCTATGTCCCCTTGTTGATGTGTCCCCTTGTTGCTGTGACCCCTTGTTGCTGTGTTCCCTTGTTGCTGTGTCCCCTTGTTGCTGTGTCCCCTTGTTGCTGTGTCCCCTTGTTGCTGTGTCCCCTTGTTGCTGTGTCCCCTTGTTGCTGTGTCCCCTTGTTGCTGTGTCCCCTTGTTGCTGTGTCCCCTTGTTGCTGTGTCCCCTTGTTGTTGTGTTCCCTTGTTGCTGTGTCCCCTTGTTGCTGTGTCCCCTTGTTGCTATGTCCCCTTGTTGCTGTGTCCCCTTGTTGCTGTGTCCCCTTGTTGCTGTGTCCCCTTGTTGCTGTGTCCCCTTGTTGCTGTGTCCCCTTGTTGCTGTGTCCCCTTGTTGCTGTGTCCGCTTGTTGCTGTGTCCCCTTGTTGCTGTGTCCCCTTGTTGCTGTGTCCCCTTGTTGCTGTGTCCCCTTGTTGCTGTGTCCCCTTGTTGCTGTGTCCCCTTGTTGCTGTGTCCCCTTGTTGCTGTGTCCCCTTGTTGCTGTGTCCCCTTGTTGCTGTGTCCCCTTGTTGCTGTGTCCCCTTGTTGCTGTGTCCCCTTGTTGCTCTGTCCCCTTGTTGCTGTGTCCCCTTGTTGCTGTGTCCCCTTGTTGCTGTGTCCCATTGTTGTTGTGACCCCTTGTTGCTGTGTCCCCTTGTTGCTGTGTCCCCTTGTTGCTGTGTCCCATTGTTGTTGTGACCCCTTCTTGCTGTGTCTCCTTGTTGCTGTGCCCCCTTGTTGTTGTGACCCCTTGTTGCTATGTCCCCTTGTTGATGTGTCCCCTTGTTGCTGTGACCCCTTGTTGCTGTGTTCCCTTGTTGCTATGTCCCCTTGTTGCTGTGTCCCCTTGTTGCTGTGACCCCTTGTTGCTGTGTCCCCTTGTTGCTGTGTTCCCTTGTTGCTGTGTCCCCTTGTTATTGTGACCCCTTGTTGCTGTGTCCCCTTGTTGCTGTGTTCCCTTGTTGCTGTGTCCCCTTGTTGCTGTGTCCCCTTTTTGCTGTGTCCCTTTGTTGCTGTGTCCCCTTGTTGCTGTGTCCCATTGTTGTTGTGACCCCTTGTTGCTGTGTCCCCTTGTTGCTGTGTCCCCTTGTTGCTGTGTCCCATTGTTGTTGTGACCCCTTCTTGCTGTGTCTCCTTGTTGCTGTGTCCCCTTGTTGTTGTGACCCCTTGTTGCTATGTCCCCTTGTTGATGTGTCCCCTTGTTGCTGTGACCCCTTGTTGCTGTGTCCCCTTGTTGCTGTGTTCCCTTGTTGCTGTGTCCCCTTGTTATTGTGACCCCTTGTTGCTGTGTCCCCTTGTTGCTGTGTCCCCTTGTTGCTGTGTTCCCTTGTTGCTGTGTCCCCTTGTTGCTGTGTTCCCTTGTTGCTATGTCCCCTTGTTGCTGTGTCCCCTTGTTGCTGTGACCCCTTGTTGCTGTGTCCCCTTGTTGCTGTGTCCCCTTGTTGTTGTGACCCCTTTTTGCTGTGCCCCCTTGTTGCTGTGTCCCCTTGTTGTTGTGACCCCTTGTTGCTGTGTCCCCTGGTTGATGTGTCCCCTTGTTGCTGTGACCCCTTGTTGCTGTGTCCCTTTGTTACTGTGTTCCCTTGTTGCTGTGTCCCCCTGTTTTTGTGACCCCTTGTTGCTGTGTCCCCTTGTTGCTGTGTCCCCTTGTTGCTGTGTCCCCTTGTTGCTGTGTCCCCTTGTTGCTGTGTCCCCTTGTTGCTGTGTCCCCTTGTTGCTGTGTTCTCTTGTTGCTGTGTTCCCTTGTTGCTGTGTCCCCTTTCTGCTGTGCCCCCTTGTTGCTGTGTCCACTTGTTGCTGTGTCCCCTTGTTGCTGTGTTCTCTTGTTGCTGTGTCCCCTTGTTGCTGTGACCCCTTGTTGCTGTGACCCCTTGTTGCTGTGTCCCCTTGTTGCTGTGTCCCCTTGTTGCTGTGTTCCCTTGGTGCTGTGTCCTCTTGTTGCTGCGTTCCCTTGTTGCTGTGTCCCCTTTCTGCTGTGTCCCCTTGTTGCTGTGACCCCTTGTTGCTGTGTCCCCTTGCTGCTGTGTCCCCTTGTTGCTGTGTCCCCTTGTTGTTGTGACCCCTTGTTGCTGTGTCCCCGTGTTGCTGTGTCCCCTTGTTGCTGTGTCCCCTTGTTGCTGTGTCCCCTTGTTGCTGTGTCCGCTTGTTGCTGTGTCCGCTTGTTGCTGTGTCCCATTGTTGCTGTGTCCGCTTGTTGCTGTGTCCCCTTGCTGCTGTGTTCTCTTGTTGCTGTGTCCCCTTGTTGCTGTGACCCCTTGTTGCTGTGACCCCTTGTTGATGTGTCCCATTGTTGCTGTGTCCCCTTGTTGCTGTGTCCCCTTGTTGCTGTGTCCCCTTGTTGCTGTGTTCCCTTGTTGCTGTGTCCCCTTGTTGCTGTGTCCCCTTGTTGCTGTGTTCCCTTGTTGCTGTGTCCCCTTTCTGCTGTGTCCCCTTGTTGCTGTGGTTCCTTGTTGCTGTGTCCCCTTGCTGCTGTGTCCCCTTGTTGCTGTGTCCTCTTGTTGTTGTGACCCCTTGTTGCTGTGTCCCCTTGTTGCTGTGTTCCCTTGTTGCTGTGTCCCCTTGTTGCTGTGACCCCTTGTTGCTGTGTCCCCTTGCTGCTGTGTCCCCTTGTTGCTGTGTCCCCTTGTTGCTGTGTCCCCTTGTTGCTGTGACCCCTTGTTGCTGTGTCCCCTTGTTGCTGTGTCCCCTTGTTGCTGTGTCCCCTTGTTGCTGTGTCCCCTTGTTGCTGTGTCCCCTTGTTGCTGTGACCCCTTGTTGCTGTGACCCCTTGTTGCTGTGACCCCTTGTTGCTGTGTCCCCTTATTGCTGTGTCCCCTTGTTGCTGTGTCCCCTTGTTGCTGTGTCCCCTTGTTGCTGTGTCCCCGTGTTGCTGTGTCCCCTTGTTGCTGCGTCCCCTTGTTGCTGTGTCCCCTTGTTGCTGTGTCCCCTTGTTGCTGTGTCCCCTTGTTGCTGTGTCCTCTTGTTGCTGTGTCCCCTTGTTGCTGTGTCCCCTCGTTGCTGTGTCCCCTTGTTGCTGTGTCCCCTTGTTGCTGTGTCCCCTTGTTGCTGTGTTCCCTTGTTGCTGTGTCCCCTTGTTGCTGTGTCCCTTTGTTGCTGTGTCCCCTTGTTGCTGTGTCCCCTTGTTGCTGTGTTCTCTTGTTGCTGTATCCCCTTTTTGCTGTGTCTCCTTTTTGCTGTGTTCTCTTGTTGCTGTGTCCCCTTGTTGCTGTGTCCCCTTGTTGCTGTGTCCCCTTGTTGCTGTGTTCCCTTGTTGCTGTGTCCCCTTGTTGCTGTGTCCCCTTGTTGCTGTGTCCCCTTGTTGCTGTGTCCCCTGGTTGCTGTGTTCCCTGGTTGCTGTGTTTGTTGCTGTGTTTCCTTGTTGCTGTGTTCCCTTGTTGCTGTGTCCCCTTGTTGCTGTGTCCCCTTGTTGCTGTGTCCCCTTGTTGCTGTGTCCCCTTGTTGCTGTGTTCCCTTGTTGCTGTATCCCCTTGTTGCTGTGTCCCCTTGTTGCTGTGTCCCCTTGTTGCTGTTTTCTCTTGTTGCTGTTTCCCCTTGTTGCTGTGTCTCCTTGTTGCTGTGTTCTCTTGTTGCTGTGTCCCCTTGTTGCTGTGTCTCCTTGTTGCTGTGTCCCCTTGTTGCTGTGTTCCCTTGTTGCTGTGTCCCCTTGTTGCTGTGTCCCCTTGTTGCTGTGTCCCCTTGTTGCTGTGTCCCCTTGTTGCTGTGTTCTCTTGTTGCTGTGTCCTTTTGTTGCTGTGTTCCCTTGTTGCTGTGTCCCCTTGTTGCTGTGTCCCCTTGTTGCTGTGCCCCCTTGTTGCTGTGTCCCCTTGTTGCTGTGTTCTCTTGTTGTTGTGTCCCCTTGTTGTTGTTACCCTTTGTTGCTGTGTCTCCTTGTTGTTGTGTCCCTTTGTTGCTGTGTCCCCTTGTTGCTGTGTCCCCTTGTTGCTGTGTCCCCTTGTTGTTGTGACCCCTTGTTGCTGTGTCCCCTTGTTGCTGTGTCCCCTTGTTGCTGTGTCCCCTTGTTGCTGTGTCCCCTTGTTGGTGTGTCCCCTTGTTGTTGTGACCCCTTGTTGCTGTGTCCCCTTGTTGTTGTGACCCCTTGTTGCTGTGTCCCCTTGTTGTTGTGTCCCCTTGTTGCTGTGTCCCCTTGTTGTTGTGTCCCCTTGTTGTTGTGTCCCCTTGTTGTTGTGTCCCCTTGCTGCTGTGTCTCATATCTGGAATATCCTGTCTCTGTCCGCCTTGTCGATTCCTCTCAGTATTTTATGTGTCGTTATCATATCCCCCCTCTCTCTCCTGTCCTCGTACGACATGCCCCTTAGCTCCGGGACTAGTCTTGTTGCAAACGTTTGCACGTTCTCTAATTTCATTACGTGTCTGACCAGGTGTGGGTTCCAAACTGGTGCTGCATACTCCAATATAGGCTTGACGTACACGGTTTACAGGGTCCTGAACGACTTCCTCACTGAGATGTCGAAACGATCTTCTTAGGTTTGCCAGGCGCCCATATGGTGCAGCAGTTACTAGGTTGATGTGCACCTCAGGAGATGTGCTCGTTATTATACTCACCCCAGGATCCTTTTAATTGAGTGAGGTTTGCAGTCGTTGGCCACCCTAGCCATTACTCTGCGGTCATCTTTGCCCTTTCCCCAATCTTCATGACTTTGGTCCAGTTGACTCACGAAATCGTAATGACACGATTGCAAACAAACCATACCCCGGGATTGAACCCGCGGTCAGAGAGTCTCAAAACTCCAGCCCGTCGCGTTAGCCACTGGACCAGCTAGCCACAATAAGATTCGTCCAACTAGGTATATTTCTGCACCATAGGAAGGTTAGCACAGGCACCATTGTGACCACAAATGCTGTAGAAATATACCTAGTTGGACGAATCTTATTGTGGCTAGCTGGTCTAGTGGCTAACGCGACGGGCTGGAGTTTTGAGACTCTTTGACCGCGGGTTCTATCCCGGCCGGGGATATGGTTTGGTCCAGTTACTGGACCTGGCCTGCAGTCTGTCCAGATCGTTTTGTAGTTTTACCTAATCCTCATCCATTTGAGTTCTCCTCATTAACTTCACATCATCTAAAAACAGGGATACTTCTGAATCTATCCCTTCCGTCATGTCACTCATACCAGAAACAGCACTGGTCCTAGGACTGACCCCTGTGTAACCCCGCTCGTCACAGGGGCCCAATCTGACGCTTCTCTCTTAGGTATTCTTTGATCCATTGCAGTGCCTTCCCTGTTATACCTGCCTGCTCCTCTAGCTTTTGCACTAATCTCTTGTACGCATCTATGTCGAAAGCCTTCTTACAATCCAAGAAAATGCAGTCTACCCACCCGTCTTGTGGCTTACTTCCGTTACCTTGTCGTAAAACTCCAGTAGGTTTGTGACACAGGATTTCCCTTCCCTGAAACCGTGCTGGTTATCGTGTATAAGTTCTTTTCAGGGTGCTCCACTACTCTCCTCCTGATAATGTTCTCCATGCCTTTGCATACTATACACGTCACTGACACTGGTCTGTAGTGTAATACCTCAAATATGCCTTAAAAATTGGGACTACATTTGCTGTCTTCCACACCTCAGGTGGTCGCCCTGTTTGGATAGATGTGTTGGAGATTGTTGTTAGTGGCACACACAGCGCCTCTGCTCCCTCTCTCAGGACCCGTGGAGAGATATCCGGGCCTTTGAGGTATCTAGCTTACTTTGCAGTCTACCACCATCTCGGTTGTGTGTAGTGTGTCCAGCACTTGCTGGTGTACCCCACCACTCCGACTTTCTGGAGTCCTTTCTTTCTCCACTGAAAGTACTTCTTTAAATCTTATGTTGACCTCTTCACATACCTTTACCCTTGATATACCTTTGAAAAGTTTCGAGAGTTTATCTACTCTCTGAGCCCGGCCATGGGCCAGGCTTGTCTGGTGTTTGTCTGGTCAACCAGGCTGTTGCTGCTGGAGGCCCGCTGCCCCACATATCCACCACAGCCTGGTTGATCTGGCACCTGGTGAAGATACTTGTTCAGTTTCCTCTTGAAGGCTTCTACACTTGTTCCAGCAGTGTTTCTTATATCTTCTGGTAAGATATAGAATAGTCTGGGGCCACGAATGTTGATACAGTGTTCTCTTATTGTGCCCGCCGCACCCCTGCTCCTCACTGGGTTTATTTTACACTTCCATATCTCTCACTCCAGTATGTTGTTATGGCAGTGTGCAGAGTTGGGACCAGGTCCTCGAGTGCTTCCCAATTATATATTATCATGTATCTCTCTCTCCTCCGCTCCAGTGAGTACATGTTCAAGACTTGCAGGTGTTCCCAGTAGTTCAGGTGTTTTACTGGCTCAATGTGAGCCGTAAACGATCTCTGTATTTGTTCCAGCTCTGATATTTCTCCTGCCCTGAACGGGGCCGTCAACACTGAGCAATATTCTAAGTGAGGGAGCACAAGTGATTTGAAGAGTGTCACCATTGGCATTATTTCCCTTGTTTTGAAAGTTCTCAATACCCACCCAGTGATCTTCCTGGCTGTCGTGATCTTTGTCTTGTTATGGTCTTTAAAAGAAAGGTCCGCTGACATAATTACTTCCAGGTCTTTTACGTGTTCCTTACGTTCTATTTAGTGACCCTCTTGAGTTTTGTATACAGTGTTCCTGTTGAGTTCTTCATTGTTTCCATACCTAAGCAGCTGGAACTTGTCACCACTGAACATCACATTGTTCTCCACTGGAAGACATAAAAGCCCGTTTATGTCTTCCTGTACTTTTTCATTGTCCTCTTCCGCAGTGACGTTCATGCTTATTTTAGTGTCATCTGCAAATGTTGGTTATTTGTGCTCTCACCTGCCTTCCTCATCTTGATCATCTAGTCCTTTACTGTTGTTTTCCTCCTCATGTGGATGTACAACAGCTTCGCGTCAGACTTGGCTTTCGCTGCTATCTCATTTTCCTATTGCCGCTTAGCACATTTTTATCTCTGCATATTTGTTTCTGGATCTTTGGCTAATCTCCTCATTGTCCTGAGTCCTTTGTCTGCTGTGCTTTTTCCATTCTCTAGTACTTAGTTTTGGCCTCTACACCTTTAGGTGAACCAAGGCCTCATTTTTGTCTTCCCATTGTTTCTGGTGCCCCTGGGTATGACTTTCTCCTCTTTCTCCCATGTATTTTATGAATGTATTTCATTCACTTTTCTCCCACTGGTTCTCTTTCCCACTGTACCTCAGGCAAGAAATTCCTCATGCCTGTGTAGTCTCCCGCTTTCGTAGTTTGGTCTCTCCCGTCCCGCTGATTTCCTCTCCACTTAAGAACATAAGAACATAAGAACGAAGGAACACTGCAGAAGGCCTACTGGCCCATGCGAGGCAGGTCCAAGTCCCTACCGGCTTAAGCCAATGCACCCAACCTAGTCAGGTCAGGTCACATTGACTCAAGGGAGGAACACGGCAACCGACCCGTTAGCACAAGCTATCAGGTCTAACTCACACCCACCCACATCTACTCATGTATTTATCCAACCTATTTTTAAAGCTACACAACGTTCTGGCCTCTATAACGGTACTTGGGAGTTTGTTCCACTCATCCACAACTCTATTACCAAACCAGTACTTTCCTATATCCCTCCTGAATCTGAATTTTTCCAACTTAAAACCATTGCTGCGAGTCCTGTCTAGGCTAGATATTATCAGCACACTATTTACATCCCCTTTATTTATTCCTGTCTTCCACTTATAAACCTCAATCATATCCCCCCTAATTCTACGTCTTTCTAGAGAGTGCAGTTTCAGGGCCCTTAGTCTATCCTCATAGGGAAGGTTTCTGATACATGGGATCATCTTTGTCATCCTCCTTTGTACATTTTCCAGAGAATTTATATCCATTCTGTAATACGGTGACCAAAACTGTGCAGCATAATCTAAATGAGGCCTAACCAAGGATGTATAGAGTTGAAGAACAACCTGAGGACTCCTATTATTTATGCTTCTTGATATGAAGCCAAGGATTCTATTAGCTTTATTGCGAACACTTATGCACTGTTGTCTTGGTTTCAGATTACTGCTAACCAGAACTCCTAAATCTTTTTCGCAATCCGTAATATTAAGATCTACATTATTTAGTTTATATGTGGCATGGTTATTGTCCTGTCCAACATTTAGAACTTTGCATTTGTCTATATTAAACTGCATCTGCCACTTCTCCGACCACTGCATCAGTCTATTCAAATCTTCCTGGAGTGCTCGAATGTCCTCGTCAGAATGAATTCGACGGCCTATTTTGGTGTCATCGGCAAACTTGCCGATGTCGCTCTTTATGCCCTCATCTATGTCGTTTATGTAGATTGTGAACAGCAGGGGGCCCAACACTTGTGACTGTAATGTGTATTCAGGGTTCCGGACCTCGTGATAACTAGCTCCGAGGGGCCTTTTATGTGTGATGCCTCGATGTTGAAACTACTCAAGGTGAATATGAGATGCAGTGTTGCTGGTTCGTCCCGTGTTCATGTACTTAGTGTGTGTGTGTGTGTGTGTGTGTACTCACCTAGTTGTACTCACCTAGTTGAGGTTGCGGGGGTCGAGTCCGAGCTCCTGGCCCCGCCTCTTCACTGATCGCTACTAGGTCACTCTCCCTGAGCCGTGAGCTTTATCATACCTCTGCTTAAAGCTATGTATGGATCCTGCCTCCACTACATCGCTTCCCAAACTATTCCACTTACTGACTACTCTGTGGCTGAAGAAATACTTCCTAACATCCCTGTGATTCATATGTGTCTTCAGCTTCCAACTGTGCCCCCTTGTTACTGTGTCCAATCTCTGGAACATCCTGTATGTCGTTATCATGTCCCCCCTATCTCTCCTGTCCTCCAGTGTCGTCAGGTTGATTTCCCTTAACCTCTCCTCGTAGGACATACCTCTTAGCTCTGGGACTAGTCTTGTTGCAAACCTTTGCACTTTCTCTAGTTTCTTCACGTGCTTGGCTAGGTGTGGGTTCCAAACTGGTGCCGCATACTCCAATATGGGCCTAACATACACGGTGTACAGGGTCCTGAATGATTCCTTATTAAGATGTCGGAATGCTGTTCTGAGGTTTGCTAGGCGCCCATATGCTGCAGCAGTTATTTGGTTGATGTGCGCTTCAGGAGATGTGCCTGGTGTTATACTCACCCCAAGATCTTTTTCCTTGAGTGAGGTTTGTAGTCTCTGGCCCCCTAGACTGTACTCCGTCTGCAGCCTTCTTTGCCCTTCCCCAATCTTCATGACTTTGCACTTGGTGGGATTGAACTCCAGGAGCCAATTGCTGGACCAGGTCTGCAGCCTGTCCAGATCCCTTTGTAGTTCTGCCTGATCTTCGATCGAGTGAATTCTTCTCATCAACTTCACGTCATCTGCAAACAGGGACACCTCAGAGTCTATTCCTTCTGTGTGTGTGTGTGTGTGTGTGTGGTGTGTGTGTTGAGAGTGTGCTGTGTGTGTGTTGTTGTGTGTGTGTTGTTGTGTGGGTGTTGAGTGTGTGCTGTGTGTGTTGTAATAAAGTTGGTAGAATTACCGACAATATGTAAAGTAAAAGGACACAAGTGCAACTAATGTGACATTTATTGTGGCAACGTTTCGCTCTCCAGGAGCTTTATCAAGCAATTACGTTGTAATGGCTTGATAAAGTTCCTGGAGAGCGAAACGTTGCCACAATAAATGTCACATTAGTTGCACTTGTGTCCTTTTACTTTACATGTGTGTGTGTTGTGTGGGTGTTGAGTGTGTGCTGTGTGTGTGTGTGTGTGTGTGTGTGTGTGTGTGTGTGTGTGTGTGTGTGTGTGTGTGTGTGTGTACTCACCTATTTGTGGTTGCAGGGGTCGAGTCACAGCTCCTGGCCCCGCCTCTTCGCTGATTGCTACTAGGTCCTCTCTCTCCCTGCCCCATGAGCTCTATCATACCTCGCCTTAAAACTATGTATGGTTCCTGCCTCCACCACATCACTTTCTAGGCTATTCCATGGCCTGACTACTCTATGACTGAAGAAATACTTCCTAACATCCCTTTGATTCATCTGAGTCTTCAACTTCCAATTGTGACCTCTTGTGTCTGTGTCCCATCTCTGGAACATCCCGTCTTTGTCCACCTCGTCTATTCCGCGCAGTATTTTATATGTCGTTATCATGTCTCCCCTGACCCTCCTGGCCTCCAGTGTCGTCAGGCCGATTTCCCTCAACCTTTCTTCATAGGACAATCCCCGTAGCTCTGGGACTAGTCTTGTTGCAAACCTTTGCACTTTCTCTAATTTCTTGACGTGCTTGACTAGGTGTGGATTCCAAACTGGTGCTGCATACTCCAGTATGGGCCTGACGTAGATGGTGTACAGAGTCTTAAACGAATCCTTACTGAGGTATCGGAACGCTATCCGTAGGTTTGCCAGGCGCCCGTATGCTGCAGCAGTTATCTGATTGATGTGCGCCTCAGGAGATATGCTCTGTGTTATACTCACCCCCAGATCTTTTTCCTTGAGTGAGGTTTGCAGTCTTTGGCCATCTAAACTATATTGTGTCTGTGGTCTTCTTTGCCCTTCCCCAATCTTCATGACTTTGCATTTGGCAGGGTTAAATTCAAGGAGCCAGTTGCTGGACCAGGCTTGTAGCCTGTCCAGGTCTCTTTGTAGTCCTGCCTGATCCTCATCCGATTTGATTCTTCTCATTAACTTCACATCATCTGCAAACAAGGACACTGTGTGTGTGTGTGTGTGTGTGTGTGTGTGTGTGTGTGTGTGTGTGTGTGTGTGTGTGTGCTGTGTGTGTGTGTGTGTGCTGTGTGTGTGTGTTGTTGTGTGTGTGTTGAGTGTGTGCTGTGTGTGTGCTGTGTGTGTGTGTGTGTGTGTGTGTGTGTGTGTGTGTGTGTGTGCGTGTGTGTGTGTGTGTGTGTGTACTCACCTAATTGTGGTTGCAGGGGTCGAGACTCAGCTCCTGGCCCCGCCTCTTCACTGATCGCTACTGGATCCTCTCTCTGCTTCCTGAGCTTTGTCATACCTCTTCTTAAAACTATGTATGGTTCCTGCCTCCACTACTTCACTTGCTAGGCTATTCCACTTGCTGACAACTCTATGACTGAAGAAATACTTCCTAACGTCCCTGTGACTCGTCTGAGTCTTCAGCTTCCAGTTGTGACCCCTTGTCCCTGTGTCCCCTCTCTGGAACATCCTATCTCTGTCCACCTTGTCTATTCCCCGCAGTATCTTGTATGTCGTTATCATGTCTCCCCTGACCCTTCTGTCCTCCAGTGTCGTCAGTCCGATTTCCCTTAACCTTTCCTCGTACGACATTCCCTTGAGCTCTGGGACTAGCCTTGTTGCAAACCTTTGTACTTTCTCTAACTTCTTGACGTGCTTGACCAGGTGTGGGTTCCAGACTGGTGCTGCATACTCCAGTATGGGCCTAACATACACAGTGTACAGTGTCTTGAACGATTCCTTATTAAGGTATCGGAACGCTATTCTCAGGTTTGCCAGGCGCCCGTATGCTGCAGCGGTTATTTGGTTGATGTGTGCCTCCGGTGATGTGCTCGGTGTTATGGTCACCCAAAGGTCTTTCTCCCTGAGTGAGGTCTGTAGTCTTTGTCCACCTAGCCTATACTCTGTCTGCGGTCTTCTTTGCCCCGCCCCTCAGTGTTCAGTGGTCAGTCGTCACGTGAGGTCACAGACCCTGAGCTGCTTTGGGGATTAGCGTGGACGGTTACAAAGCATGGCTTGCTTCTGCAGTGTTTTAAAATCTGAGGTTGGAGAGTTGAAGGAGGAGGTCTTGCTTCTCCAGGAGGAGATTAGGAGGCTGAAGGTCCACCTCAATGGGCCTGGGAGAGAGTGTGAGGTGGTTGGAGATGTGGGGAATGAGGCTTCTAGCAGTGAGGTGCAGTCTGTCTCTCACTGTGAGGAGGCTGTAGGTGGGGAGGTAGCAACGGCTACCAGCAGTGAGGTGCAGCCCAGCACCTGCTACAAGTGGCGAGTGGTTCACAGTAATGGGAGGCGCATCAGAGTAAGGAAAGTTAAGAGTGAAGATCTGAAGGTAGGAAATCGCTTCTCTGTTCTCCAGGATGAATGTACTTCAGTGGCCAGTGAAGGTAAGGGTACTACTGCCCCTGCTAATGAAGGTAAGCGCATTCTTGTGGTTGGTGACTCTCAGGTAAGATATGTTGACCGTGCTTTTTGTAATAGGAATAAGAAGATGAGAGATAGAGTGTGCTTCCTTGGAGCTGGTGTTGGGGACATTGTCAACAGGCTGGATAATATCATGTCAGGTAATGGGAACAAGCCCATTATCTGTCTCAGTGCTGGTGGAAATGATATTGGGAAGGGTAGGAGAGAAGAGCTGCTAGATAAGTACAGGTCAGCTATAGATTTCATTAAGTCTAAGGGAGGGATCCCAATCATATGTAGCATCTTGCCTAGAAGGGGAGTAGGAAATGAATGGTTGTCTAGGGCAATTGGTGTAAATTGCTGGCTAGACAGATACTGCAAGGAACTTGCAATCCCATTCATTGACAACTGGAACAACTTTTATGGCAAACATGATATGTATGCAAGGGATGGGGTACATCTCTCTGGGGCAGGGGTGGTAGCACTTGCAGACTCGATTGAGAAGGCCATTGGTGAAATGCCTATGATTTTAAACTGATGGAAGATAGAGGTATGGGTGTGTGTGGGAAACAAGCAGGTTGCAACACTAGGGTTGGAAACAGTAAATGTATAAAAGGCATTCAGCATGAAGTTATAAATAAAGACAATAGAACAGGTCAGCAAACAAAGGGGGACAGCAGAGGGCAGCAAGGGACTAGCTCCCTTAAGGTTTACTATACTAATAGCAGGAGTGTTAGAAATAAGATAGATGAGCTAAGATTAATTGCAAGTGCAGGAAACATAGATATTATTGCTATAACAGAGACCTGGCTCAATCTGAAAGATAGAGAGTTGCCCTCTGAATGTCACATACAAGGCTATAAATTATTCCACACTGACAGGGTCAACAGGAAAGGTGGTGGAGTAGCGATGTATGTCAGAGACAATTTAAATTGTTGTGTTAGACAAGATATTAAATTAGAAGCGTCAGCCACTGAATCTGTTTGGTTACAGCTTCTCGAGGGCCGAGAAAAACTAATTTTGGGTGTGATTTACAGGGCCCCAAATCTTGATAGGGAGTGCAGTAAACTTCTATGGGACGAAATTCGTAAGGCATCTACATACGAAAATGTTGTGCTAATGGGAGATTTCAACTATAGACAGATTGACTGGAGCAATTTGACAGGAAATTTAGAGTCGGGTGACTTTCTTGATACGATCCAGGATTGTTTTTTAAAACAGTTTGTGACAGAGCCAACTAGGGGAAATAACCTCCTTGACTTGGTTCTTGCCAGTAGGGAAACACTAATTAATAATCTTGAGGTTAATGATGAGCTTGGGGAGAGTGATCACAAATCACTCAGTTTTAACATATCATGGAATTCCCCTAATAATGGCAATCTAGTCTCCGTCCCTGACTTTCGCTTGGCTGATTTCATAGGACTGAAAAATTACTTAGGTGGGCTGAACTGGAATGACCTGACTAAGGGTCAGGTAGGTGGTGATGGTTGCCAATATGATGCTTTCCAGGGCATAGTTCTAGCTGCTCAGTCAAATTATGTTCCAAATAGGGAAATAAGATCAAACAAAAATGATCCTAAATGGATGAACAATAGATTAAAATATCTGATTGGTCAAAAGAGAGGCATATATAGGCAAATCAAAAGAGGAGAGGGGCAATTAAGAAATCGATATATTCAGTTAAAGAGAGAAATAAAAAAGGGAATTAGAAAAGCAAAAAGAGATTATGAGGTTAAAGTTGCAAGAGAATCGAAGACTAACCCAAAAGGATTCTTTCAGGTATACAGAAGTAAGATCAGGGACAAGATAGGCCCACTCAAAAGTTCCTCGGGTCAGCTCACTGACAGTGATAAGGAAATGTGTAGAATTTTTAACACATACTTCCTCTCAGTTTTTACACAGGAGGATACCAGCGATATTCCAGTAATGATAAATTATGTAGAACAGGACGATAATAAACTGTGCACTATTAGGGTCACAAGTGACATGGTCCTTAGGCAAATAGATAAATTAAAACCTAACAAATCCCCAGGCCCTGATGAACTGTATGCAAGGGTTCTAAAGGAATGTAAAGAGGAGCTTAGCACACCTTTGGCTAATCTTTTCAACATATCACTACAAACTGGCATGGTGCCAGATAAGTGGAAAATGGCAAATGTAATGCCTATTTTCAAAACAGGTGACAGGTCCTTAGCGTCGAACTATAGACCAATAAGCCTAACCAATAAGCCAAGGCAGTTCGTAGCCACCTTGAAAAGCATAAATTAATCAACGAATCTCAGCATGGTTTTACAAAGGGGCGTTCCTGCCTTACGAATTTATTAACTTTTTTCACTAAGGTATTTGAGGAGGTAGATCATGGTAATGAATATGATATTGTGTACATGGACTTCAGTAAGGCTTTTGACAGGGTCCCACATCAGAGACTATTGAGGAAAATTAAAGCACATGGAATAGGAGGAGAAATTTTTTCCTGGATAGAGGCATGGTTGACAAATAGGCAGCAGAGAGTTTGCATAAATGGGGAGAAATCAGAGTGGGGAAGCGTCACGAGCGGTGTTCCACAGGGGTCAGTGTTGGGCCCCCTGCTGTTCACAATCTACATAAACGACATAGATGAGGGCATAAAGAGCGACTTCGGCAAGTTTGCCGATGACACCAAAATAGGCCGTCGAATTCATTCTGACGAGGACATTCGAGCACTCCAGGAAGATTTGAATAGACTGATGCAGTGGTCGGAGAAGTGGCAGATGCAGTTTAATATAGACAAATGCAAAGTTCTAAATGTTGGACAGGACAATAACCATGCCACATATAAACTAAATAATGTAGATCTTAATATTACGGATTGCGAAAAAGATTTAGGAGTTCTGGTTAGCAGTAATCTGAAACCAAGACAACAGTGCATAAGTGTTCGCAATAAAGCTAATAGAATCCTTGGCTTCATATCAAGAAGCATAAATAATAGGAGTCCTCAGGTTGTTCTTCAACTCTATACATCCTTGGTTAGGCCTCATTTAGATTATGCTGCACAGTTTTGGTCACCGTATTACAGAATGGATATAAATTCTCTGGAAAATGTACAAAGGAGGATGACAAAGTTGATCCCATGTATCAGAAACCTTCCCTATGAGGATAGACTAAGGGCCCTGAATCTGCACTCTCTAGAAAGACGTAGAATTAGGGGGGATATGATTGAGGTGTATAAATGGAAGACAGGAATAAATAAAGGGGATGTAAATAGTGTGCTGAAAATATCTAGCCTAGACAGGACTCGTAGCAATGGTTTTAAGTTGGAAAAATTCAGATTCAGGAAGGATATAGGAAAGTACTGGTTTGGTAATAGAGTTGTGGATGAGTGGAACAAACTCCCAAGTACAGTTATAGAGGCCAGAACGTTGTGTAGCTTTAAAAATAGGTTGGATAAATACATGAGTAGATGTGGGTGGGTGTGAGTTAGACCTGATAGCTTGTGCTACCAGGTCGGTTGCCGTGTTTCTCCCTTAAGTCAATGTGACCTGACCTGTCTAGGTTGGGTGCATTGGCTTAAGCCGGTAGGAGACTTGGACCTGCCTCGCACGGGCCAGTAGGCCTTCTGCAGTGTTCCTTCGTTCTTATGTTCTTATGTTCTTAATCTTCATGACTTTGCATTTGGCTGGATTGAATTCGAGAAGCCAGTTACTGGACCACATGTCCAGCCTCTCCAGGTCTCTTTGCAGTCCTGCCTCATCCTCGTCCGATTTAATTCTTCTCATCAACTTCACGTCATCTGCGAACAGGGACACTTCAGAGTCTATTCCTTCCATCATGTCGTTTACATATATCAAAAATAGCACTGGTCCTAGAACTGACCCGTGTGGGACCCCGCTCGTAACAGGCGCCCACTGTGATACCTCTTCACGTACCATGACTCGTTGCTGCCTCCCTGTCAGGTATTCCCTTATCCATTGCAGTGCCCTTCCTTTTACGTGTGCCTGATCCTCCAGCTTCTGCACTAATCTCTTGTGGGGAACTGTGTCAAAGGCCTTCCTGCAGTCTAGGAAAACGCAATCTACCCAACCCTCTCTCTCGTGTCTTCTGTTACCTTGTCATAAAACTCCAGGAGGTTTGTGATACAAGATTTGCCTTCACACTTGTGTGTGTGTGTGTACTCACCTATTTGTACTCACCTATTTGTGGTTGCAGGGGTCGAGTCCTAGCTCCTGGCCCCGCCTCTTCACCGGTTGCTACTAGACCCTCTCTCTCCCCGCTCCATGAGCTTTATCAAACCTCGTCTTAAAACTGTGTATGGTTCCTGCCTCCACTACGTCATTTTCTAGGCTATTCCACTGCCTTACAACTCTATGACTGAAGAAATACTTCCTACTATCTCTCTGACTCATTTGTGTCTTCAACTTCCAATTGTGGCCTCTTGTTTCTGTGTCCCCTCCCTGGAACATCCTGTCCTTGTCCACCTTGTCTATTCCACGCAGTATTTTATATGTCGTTATCATGTCTCCCCTGACCCTCCTGTCCTCCAGTGTCGTCAGGCCGATTTCCCTTAATCTTTCTTCATAGGACATTCCCCTTAGCTCTGGAACTAACCTTGTTGCAAACCTTTGTACTTTCTCTAGTTTCTTGACGTGCTTTATCAAGTGCGGGTTCCAAACAGGTGCTGCATACTCCAGTATGGGCCTGACATACACGGTGTACAGTGTCTTGAATGATTCCTTACTAAGGTGTCGGAATGCTGTTCTCAGGTTTGCCAGGCGCCCATATGCTGCAGCAGTTATCTGATTGATGTGTGCTTCCGGAGACATGCTCGGTGTTATACTCACCCCAAGATCTTTCTCCTTGAGTGAGGTTTGCAGTCTTTGGCCACCTAGCCTATACTCTGTCTGTGGTCTTCTGTGCCCTTCCCCTATCTTCATGACTTTGCATTTGGCAGGATTAAATTCGAGAAGCCATTTGCTGGACCAGGTGTCCAGTCTGTCCAGGTCTCTTTGAAGTCCTGCCTGGTCCTCATCAGATTTAATTCTCCTCATTAACTTCACATCATCTGCAAACAGGGACACTTCTGAGTCTAACCCTTCCGTCATGTCGTTCACATATACCAAAAATAGCACTGGTCCTAGGACCGACCCCTGTGGGACCCCGCTCGTCACAGGTGCCCACTGTGATACATCATTACGTACCATGACTCGTTGTTGCCTCCCTGTCAGGTATTCTCTGATCCATTGCAGTGCCCTTCCTGTTATATGCGCCTGATGCTCTAGCTTCTGCACTAATCTCTTGTGAGGAACTGTGTCAAAGGCCTTCTTGCAGTCCAAGAAGATGCAATCAACCCACCCCTCTCTCTCTTGTCTTACTTCTGTTATTTTATCATAAAACTCCAGAAGGTTTGTGACACAGGATTTGCCTTCCGTGAATCCGTGCTGGTTGGCATTTATACTCCTGTTCCGTTCCAGGTGCTCCACCACTCTCCTCCTGATAATCTTCTCCATAATTTTGCATACTATACACGTCAATGACACAGGTCTATAGTTTAGTGCCTCTTTTCTGTCTCCTTTTTTGAAAATGGGAACTACATTTGCTGTCTTCCATACCTCAGGTAGTTGCCCAGTTTCCAGGGATGTGTTGAAGATTGTGGTAAGTGGTACGCACAACATATCTGCTCCCTCTCTAAGGACCCATGGAGAGATGTTGTCCGGTCCCATTGCCTTTGAGGTATCGATGTCCCTTAGCAGTTTCTTCACCTCCTCCTCATCTGTATGTATGTCGTCCAACACTTGTTGGTGTATTCCTTGTTGGTGTCCCCATCTGGTCTGTCCCCCCAGAGTCCTTCCTGTCTCTACTGTAAATACTTCCTTAAATCTCGTGTTGAGCTCCTCACATACCTCTTGATCGTTTTTTGTGAGTTCCCCACCTTCTTTCCTCAGCCTTATCACCTGGTCCTTGACTGTTGTCTTCTTCCTAATGTGGCTATACAGCAGTTTCGGGTCAGATTTGACTTTCGATGCTATGTCGTTTTCATACTGTCTCTGGGCCTCCCTCCTTATCTGCGCATACTCGTTTCTGGCTCTTCTACTAATCTCCTTGTTTTCCTGGGTCCTATGCCTCCTGTACCTTTTCCATTCTCTGTTGCACTTAGCTTTTGCCTCCCTACACCTTCGGGTAAACCAAGGACTCGTCTTGGTCTTCCTATTATTTCTGTTTCCCTTGGGAACAAAACTTTCCTCTGCCTCCTTGCACTTTGTTGCCACATATTCCATCATCTCGTTTACTGATTTTCCTACCATTTCTCTGTCCCACTGAACCTCCTGCAGGAAGTTTCTCATACCTGTGTAGTCCCCCCTTTTATAGTTTGGCCTGTCCCCTTCAGTTCCTGTTACCTTCTCCACTTGTAACTCTACTATATAGTCAAAACTCAGAACCACATGATCGCTAGCTCCAAGGGGCCTCTCGTAAGTGATGTCCTCGATGTCTGAACTGCTCAGGGTGAACACAAGATCCAGTCTTGCTGGCTCATCCTCCCCTCTCTCTCTGGTTGTGTCCCTGACATGTTGATGCATGAGGTTTTCCAGCACCACGTCCAACATCCTGGCTCTCCATGTTTCGGGACCCCCATGTGGCTCCAGGTTTTCCCAGTCAATCTCCCTGTGGTTGAAATCCCCCATAACCAGCAACTTTGCTCTGCTGGAGTGAGCTCTTCTTGCCACCTCAGCAAGTGTGTCCACCATTGCTCTGTTGCTCTCTTCATATTCCTCTCTTGGCCTCCTGCAGTTCTGTGGTGGATTATACATCACTGCAATGACCACTTTGTGTTCCCCAGACTGAAGTGTACCTGCTATGTAGTCTCTTTCTCCCGTCTCATCTATTCCTTCCATTTTCTCGAATTTCCATCTGTTGTGTGTGTGTGTGTGTGTGTGTGTGTGTGTGTGTGTGTGTGTGTGTGTGTGTAGTACAGTGATGTACAAGTGTGTGTGAGGATAGTACAGTGATGTACAAGTGTGTGTGAGGATAGTACAGTGATGTACAAGTGTGTGTGAGGATAGTACAGTGATGTACAAGTGTGTGTGAGGATAGTACAGTGATGTACAAGTGTGTGTGAGGATAGTACAGTGATGTACAAGTGTGTGAGGATAGTACAGTGATGTACAAGTGTGTGTGAGGATAGTACAGTGATGTACAAGTGTGTGTGAGGATAGTACAGTGATGTACAAGTGTGTGTGAAGATAGTACAGTGATGTACAAGTGTGTGTGAAGATAGTACAGTGATGTACAAGTGTGTGTGAAGATAGTACAGTGATGTACAAGTGTGTGTGAAGATAGTACAGTGATGTACAAGTGTGTGAGGATAGTACAGTGATGTACAAGTGTGTGTGAGGATAGTACAGTGATGTACAAGTGTGTGAGGATAGTACAGTGATGTACAAGTGTGTGAGGATAGTACAGTGATGTACAAGTGTGTGAGGATAGTACAGTGATGTACAAGTGTGTGTGAGGATAGTACAGTGATGTACAAGTGTGTGTGAGGATAGTACAGTGATGTACAAGTGTGTGTGAGGATAGTACAGTGATGTACAAGAGTGTGTGAGGATAGTACAGTGATGTACAAGTGTGTGTGAGGATAGTACAGTGATGTACAAGTGTGTGTGAGGATAGTACAGTGATGTACAAGTGTGTGTGAGGATAGTACAGTGATGTACAAGAGTGTGTGAGGATAGTACAGTGATGTACAAGTGTGTGTGAGGATAGTATAGTGATGTACAAGTGTGTGTGAGGATAGTACAGTGATGTACAACTGTGTGAGGATAGTACAGTGATGTACAAGTGTGTGAGGATAGTACAGTGATGTACAAGTGTGCGAGGATAGTACAGTGATGTACAAGTGTGTGTGAGGATAGTACAGTGATGTACAAGTGTGTATGAAGATAGTACAGTGATGTACAAGTGTGTGAGGATAGTACAGTGATGTACAAGTGTGTATGAAGATAGTACAGTGATGCACAAGTGTGTGTGAGGATAGTACAGTGTTGTACAAGTGTGTGTGAGGATAGTACAGTGATGTACAAGAGTGTGTGAGGATAGTACAGTGATGTACAAGTGTGTGTGAGGATAGTACAGTGATGTACAAGTGTGTGTGAGGATAGTACAGTGATGTACAAGAGTGTGTGAGGATAGTACAGTGATGTACAAGTGTGTGTGAGGATAGTACAGTGATGTACAAGTGTGTGTGAAGATAGTACAGTGATGTACAAGAGTGTGTGAGGATAGTACAGTGATGTACAAGTGTGTGTGAGGATAGTACAGTGATGTACAAGAGTGTGTGAGGATAGTACAGTGATGTACAAGTGTGTGTGAGGATAGTACAGTGATGTACAAGAGTGTGTGAGGATAGTACAGTGATGTACAAGTGTGTGTGAGGATAGTACAGTGATGTACAAGTGTGTGTGAGGATAGTACAGTGATGTACAAGTGTGTGTGAGGATAGTACAGTGATGTACAAGAGTGTGTGAGGATAGTACAGTGTTGTACAAGTGTGTGTGAGGATAGTACAGTGATGTACAAGTGTGTGTGAGGATAGTACAGTGTTGTACAAGTGTGTGTGAGGATAGTACAGTGATGTACAAGTGTGTGTGAGGATAGTACAGTGATGTACAAGTGTGTGTGAGGATAGTACAGTGATGTACAAGTGTGTGTGAGGATAGTACAGTGATGTACAAGTGTGTGTGAGGATAGTACAGTGATGTACAAGTGTGTGTGAGGATAGTACAGTGATGTACAAGTGTGTGTGAGGATAGTACAGTGATGTACAAGTGTGTGTGAGGATAGTACAGTGATGTACAAGTGTGTGTGAGGATAGTACAGTGATGTACAAGTGTGTGTGAGGATAGTACAGTGATGTACAAGTGTGTGTGTTGAGGTGTGGGTAGCCAACATTAACATGGGCTAGTGGGGACAGGTGGGGAAGTCTTACCCATGTAGGTTAGGACCAGACCCTGCCATACAGGGACATCGCCCTGACCCTACCCTCCATCCCCTGCTAGATACTATCCCAGTTAGAAATAATATTACATGGTTCTGAAGCAGGTATTACTAGAAGTGATGGATAGGAGAAGGATAGGAGAGTACTGGGTATTGGGTAGTGTATAGGGGTTGGTATCAGCTGTGGTAGGGGTAGTAGGGGATGGACAGGGGCAGGCGAGTGATGGGTATGGTGCCCAGCAAACCACACTAGCTGACATTCTCCTCTACCATACCCTACACTGCTCTAACACAGCAGGGTATGAGGCAGCAGTGTAAAGCAGGGAGTGTACCAGGGGACATAGTACCCACCAGCAGGACAAGAGAGCATCGCATGCGTATGGGCACCCTCGGGACGCAAGATAAACAAAGATAGGGTCGTGTGGGCCGCTCAGAGAGAGGCCTATTTTAAGGTGTAGAGGCAGGCTACCTACCTCTAGTCTCAGTAGTGTTACTATCACCGTGTCTTGTAGACTATCCGTCTACGATAGTCACGCAGCCGCCAGACTACTGTCTACATTTACCAGATAGGCCTACCTTCGCCAGCCTACAACCTTTCAAGGTTGATTATTAATTATTCCAGTGTGCCTCTGTGGTATTTGATAGACCTAGTGAAGTTATCACTGCTGTTAGTGTTGGCAAGTGACACCTGGTGACTCACAGTGACACCTAGTGACTCACAGTGACACCTAGTGACTCACAGTGACACCTAGTGACTCACAGTGACACCTGGTGACTCACAGTGACACCTGGTGACTCACAGTGACTCCTGGTGGCTCACAGTGACATCTGGTGACTCACAGTGACACCTGATGACTGACTAGCAGTGACACCTGGTGACTCACGGTGACACCTGGTGACTTGCAGTGACACCTGGGGACTGGCAGTGATACCTGGGGACTGGTAGTGACACATGGTGACTGACAGTGACACCTGGTAACTGACTGACAGTGATACGTGGTGACAGTGACTAACAGTGATACTTTGTGACTGACAGTGACACCTGGTGGCTGACTGCGACAGTGACACCTGGTGACAGTGATACTTGATGACAGTGACACTTGGTAACTGTGGCAGTGACACTTGGTGACAGTGATACTTGATGACAGTGACACCTGGTGACTGGCAGTGACACTTAGTGACAGTGATAATTGATGAGAGTGGCACTTGGTACCTGTGGCAGTGACACTTGGTGACAGTGACACCTGGTGACTGGCAGTGACACTTGGTGACTGGCAGTGACACTTGGTGACAGTGATAATTGATGAGAGTGGCACTTGGTACCTGTGGCAGTGACACTTGGTGACAGTGACACCTGGTGACTGGCAGTGACACTTGGTGACTGGCAGTGACACTTGGTGACAGTGATAATTGATGAGAGTGGCACTTGGTAACTGTGGCAGTGACACTTGGTGACAGTGACACCTGGTGACTGGCAGTGACACTTGGTGACAGTGACACCTGGTGACTGGCAGTGACACTTGGTGACTGGCAGTGACACTTGGTGACTGGCAGTGACACTTGGTGACAGTGATAATTGATGAGAGTGGCACTTGGTACCTGTGGCAGTGACACTTGGTGACAGTGACACCTGGTGACTGGCAGTGACACTTGGTGACTGGCAGTGACACTTGGTGACAGTGATAATTGATGAGAGTGGCACTTGGTAACTGTGGCAGTGACACTTGGTGACAGTGACACCTGGTGACTGGCAGTGACACTTGGTGACTGGCAGTGACACTTGGTGACAGTGATAATTGATGAGAGTGGCACTTGGTAACTGTGCCAGTGACACTTGGTGACAGTGATAATTGATGAGAGTGGCACTTGGTAACTGTGGCAGTGACACTTGGTGACAGTGATACTTGATGACAGTGACACTTGGTGACTGGCAGTGACACTTGGTGACAGTGATAATTGATGAGAGTGGCACTTGGTAACTGTGGCAGTGACACTTGGTGACAGTGACACTTGGTGACAGTGACACTTGGTGACAGTGACACTTCACAACAGTGATACTTGGTCACTGCCACAGTCATAATAACACTGTCTCCTAATAATTGTCTAGAAAAGTATTTATATCTCTAAATTAATATGTAGTCACGTTTAAAAAATAAAAGTGTTTTTCCAAGTGCACTGTGGAGAGAAATGTGCGAATTATGACCACTGCAGCAGGTGCTGGCGAGAGTTAGGTGAGTATTGGTTCTTCCCCTAGCTGTATTCACCTATATTTATTGTTCTAGCAGTGATTACCTTGCTGTATTATGCTGTACTCTCTTAACTAGCAGTGATTACCTTGCTGTATTCTGCTGTACTCTCTTAACTAGCAGTGATTACCTTGCTGTATTCTGCTGTACTCTCTTAACTAGCAGTGATTACCTTGCTGTATTCTGCTGTACTCTCTTAACTAGCAGTGATTACCTTGCTGTATTCTGCTGTACTCTCTTAACTAGCAGTGATTACCTTGCTGTATTCTGCTGTACTCTCTTAACTAGCAGTGATTACCTTGCTGTATTCTGCTGTACTCTCTTAACTAGCAGTGATTACCTTGCTGTATTCTGCTGTACTCTCTTAACAAGCAGTGATTACCTTGCTGTATTCTGCTGTACTCTCTTAACAAGCAGTGATTACCTTGCTGTATTCTGCTGTACTCTCTTAACTAGCAGTGATTATCTTGCTGTATTCTGCTGTACTCTCTTAACTAGCAGTGATTACCTTGCTGTATTCTGCTGTACTCTCTTAACTAGCAGTGATTACCTTGCTGTATTCTGCTGTACTCTCTTAACAAGCAGTGATTACCTTGCTGTATTCTGCTGTACTCTCTTAACAAGCAGTGATTACCTTGCTGTATTCTGCTGTACTCTCTTAACTAGCAGTGATTACTTTGCTGTATTCTGCTGTACTCTCTTAACAAGCAGTGATTACCTTGCTGTATTCTGCTGTACTCTCTTAACTAGCAGTGATTATCTTGCTGTATTCTGCTGTACCCTCAATAGTGTACTCTCTTAACTTTCTTGTGTAATTCCTGGATGTTTAGTCTCTGTGAGTGCTTTAAAGGTTGGGTTGTCTTCATGTGTTCGGTCTTTTGACTTCCCCATGCATATTTTTTTTTCCACGTAATAAGGTTGGTAGAATTACCCAGAATATGTTAGGTAAAAGGGCACAAGTACAACTAATGTGACATATGATTGTGGCAACGTTTCGCTCTCTAGGAGCTTTATCAAGCCGTAACAAACATGGACACAGAGGGTATATATAGGCTTAGAGTGAGGTGTAGGCACAATGTACTCAATGTAGGTAAACTCCAGTAGTAGTACTTGTGGTAGTAGTACTACTTGTGGTGGTAGTAGTAGTAGTACTTGCGGTAATAGTACTTGTGGTAGTAGTTATAGTGCTTGTGATAGTATTAGTAGTTGTAGTAATTGTGGTAGTAGTAGTAGTAGTATCAGGTATGTGATGACACGGTAGTAGTAGTAGTAGCAGTGGTATCACGTATATGATGGCAGGGTAGTAGTAGTAGTAGCAGTGGTAGCAGGTATGTGATTGCAGGGCAGTAGTAGCAGTGGTAGCAGGTATGTGATGGTAGGGCAGTAGTAGCAGTGGTAGCAGGTATGTGATGACAGGGTAGTAGTAGCAGTGGTAGCAGGTATGTGATGGCAGGGTAGTAGCAGCAGGTATGTGATGGCAGGGTAGTAGTAGCATTTATGTGATGGCAGGGTAGTAGTAGCAGTGGTAGCAGGTATGTGATGGTAGGGTAGTAGCAGCAGTGGTAGCAGGTATGTAATAACAGGGTAGTAGTAGAATTGGTAGCAGGTATGTAATTACAGGGCAGTAGTAGCAGTGGTAGCAGGTATGTGATGACAGGATAGTAGCAGTGGTAGCAGGTATGTGATGGCAAGGTATTAGTATGTAAAGTAAAAGGACACAAGTGCAACTAATGTGACATTTTATTGTGGCAACGTTTCGCTCTCCAGGAACTTTATCAAGCCATTACAAACAATACATGGACACAGAGGGTATATAAAGGCTCAGAGTGAGGTGTAATACTAGCGAGGTACCATTTAGATGTTCACTAGTGGTAGTAGTAGTAGTAGTAGTAGTAGTAGTAGTAGTAGTAGTAGTGACAAAAGTAATACAATATGGTAGAGCAATTAATTCGTACAAGAGTAAAAGGATATAAAAGCTATTACTTGGGTAACATAAAAATAGGTTGGACAAATATAGACTGGAAAGAGGCAGCTTGTTTCAGTGTTCACTCTCTGTAATGTGCTTTGTGTAGTATAACAGGAGAGACTATGTGATGGCAGGGTTTACTGTTTTCAGGAGGATTCTTGCTAAGACTTCGGAGATGGTGAAGCTGCCGTTGTTTTATTTAATTGTATTCGAAACAGCGATCAGTGCTGATTCGAGGCACTTGCGTCTGCGGAAATTAGTTTCTTTGACCACTAATTGGGCGTCTCTGAATTTCATGAGATGTTTGGTGGAATTTCGGTGTTGTACACAGGCGTTGTTCAAGTTATCGTTCCTACATGCGTAAATGTGTTCATTGAGGCGGGTGTCGAGGTTTCTTGCTGTTTCACCTACGTAGATCTTGTCACAGCCTCCACAGGGTATAGTGTAAACTCCTGCATTGACTGGTTCGTGGTGCTTGGATTTTGTTCTGGTTAGATCCTTTATTGAAGTGCTGGAAGCGATGGCGACTCTGGTGTTAGCTTGTGAAAGTACTTTTGAGACGTTCAGTGCAACCTGGCTGTTGGGAAGAATTATAACTTTGTTGGGAGTGGTGTTGATGCGTGGAGAATTAATGATCTGAAGAGCTCTTTTCTTGCAGTCTTTGATGAAAAAGGAAGGAAAATGTAGATCAGTGAATGTTTGGTGAATGTATGTACATTCCTCGTCAAAATCTCAGGACTACAAATTCGGTATGCTCTTAGGAAAAACCCGATGATGATGCCTCTTTTGGTCTTGGTATCTTGACTGGAATAGAAGTGTGTGAGATCATTTTTATTGGTGGGTTTCCGATAAACTTGAAATCTTAGGTTGTTGTTTACTTTGTGAATGAGGACGTCGAGGAAAGGTAGCTTGTCGTTGGACTCTTCTTCTAGTGTAAACTGGATCGCCGGTTCAACTGCGTTGAGCCTTGCCTGAAGATCCCGTACATCAAAACGTTTGGGAGTTATTACGAGGACGTCGTCCACGTAACGTAACCAAGTGACGCTTGAAGGGATGATGTTGGCGAAGTGTTCGGACTCTAGGTGTTAAGAGATAAGAGATAAGATAAGATTTCGTTCGGATTTTTAACCCCGGAGGGTTAGCCACCCAGGATAACCCAAGAAAGTCAGTGCGTCATCGAGGACTGTCTAACTTATTTCCATTGGGGTCCTTAATCTTGTCCCCCAGGATGCGACCCACACCAGTCGACTAACACCCAGGTACCTATTTGCTGCTAGGTGAACAGGACAACAGGTGTAAGGAAACGTGTCGAAATGTTTCCACCCGCCGGGAATCGAACCCGGGCCCTCCGGGCCCGGGTTCCATGTTCCATGTATAAGTTGGCTGGGACGGCACTGATTGGGGACCCCATTCCCATGCCGTAGGTTTGTTTGTAGAGCTTGTTATTGAAAGAAAAACAGTTGAAATTAACACAGAGTTCAATCAAGTCAACAGAATCTCCGGGAGGTACAGGAAGATTAAGGTCCTGATTGACTTTACGTCGTAGAACCTCGATGGCTTTTTTGGTAGATACTTTTGTGAAGAGGGAAGTCACATCCAAACTGCTTAGTTTCTTGTTACGGATGGAGAGGTTACGGATGCGGTTGAGAAGGTCGCCTGAGTGTTTAAGATGAGCGGGGCTGATGGTCCCCAGAAGGCAGGAAAGATGTTTGGCAAGAACTCCGGCTAGTTTGTGTGGAGCACTGCCTATTCCTGACGTGATTGGTCTGAGTGGAATATTGTGTTTATGGGTCTTGGGTAAACCATACATGTGTGCTGGTTTAGGGTTGCTTGGTAACAAGTACAGAAGTTTCCCACCGCCGACAAAGGAGGTGGAGTCGTCATACTCAACACCAGTGACTACAACACTAAAATGATGGACCTTTTGAATAATCAATCTACATTCGAACCCATCAGCACTCAACAGTGGGAGACGCTCACCAAAGATTTTCTATACAAAACCAGACAAATACTCAAACGCACTAGAGAAGGGAAGAAACTTCTGTACTTGTTACCAAGCAACCCTAAACCAGCACACATGTATGGTTTACCCAAGACCCATAAACACAATATTCCTCTCAGACCAATCACGTCAGGAATAGGCAGTGCTCCACACAAACTAGCCGGAGTTCTTGCCAAACATCTTTCCTGCCTTCTGGGGACCATCAGCCCCGCTCATCTTAAACACTCAGGCGACCTTCTCAACCGCATCCGTAACCTCTCCATCCGTAACAAGAAACTAAGCAGTTTGGATGTGACTTCCCTCTTCACAAAAGTATCTACCAAAAAAGCCATCGAGGTTCTACGACGTAAAGTCAATCAGGACCTTAATCTTCCTGTACCTCCCGGAGATTTTGTTGACTTGATTGAACTCTGTGTTAATTTCAACTGTTTTTCTTTCAATAACAAGCTCTACAAACAAACCTACGGCATGGGAATGGGGTCCCCCATCAGTGCCGTCCTAGCCAACTTATACATGGAACACCTAGAGTCCGAACACTTCGCCAACATCATCCCTTCAAGCGTCACTTGGTTACGTTACGTGGACGACGTCCTCGTAATAACTCCCAAACGTTTTGATGTACGGGATCTTCAGGCAAGGCTCAACGCAGTTGAACCGGCGATCCAGTTTACACTAGAAGAAGAGTCCAACGACAAGCTACCTTTCCTCGACGTCCTCATTCACAAAGTAAACAACAACCTAAGATTTCAAGTTTATCGGAAACCCACCAATAAAAATGATCTCACACACTTCTATTCCAGTCAAGATACCAAGACCAAAAGAGGCATCATCATCGGGTTTTTCCTAAGAGCATACCGAATTTGTAGTCCTGAGATTTTGACGAGGAATGTACATACATTCACCAAACATTCACTGATCTACATTTTCCTTCCCTTTTCATCAAAGACTGCAAGAAAAGAGCTCTTCAGATCATTAATTCTCCACGCATCAACACCACTCCCAACAAAGTTATAATTCTTCCCAACAGCCAGGTTGCACTGAACGTCTCAAAAGTACTTTCACAAGCTAACACCAGAGTCGCCATCGCTTCCAGCACTTCAATAAAGGATCTAACCAGAACAAAATCCAAGCACCACGAACCAGTCAATGCAGGAGTTTACACTATACCCTGTGGAGGCTGTGACAAGATCTACGTAGGTGAAACAGCAAGAAACCTCGACACCCGCCTCAATGAACACATTTACGCATGTAGGAACGATAACTTGAACAACGCCTGTGTACAACACCGAAATTCCACCAAACATCTCATGAAATTCAGAGACGCCCAATTAGTGATCAAAGAAACTAATTTCCGCAGACGCAAGTGCCTCGAATCAGCACTGATCGCTGTTTCGAATACAATTAAACAAAACAGCGGCAGCTTCACCATCTCCGAAGTCTTAGCAAGAATCCTCCTGAAAACAGTAAACCCTGCCATCACATAGTCTCTCCTGTTATACTACACAAAGCACATTACAGAGAGTGAACACTGAAACAAGCTGCCTCTTTCCAGTCTATATTTGTCCAACCTATTTTTATGTTACCCAAGTAATAGCTTTTATATCCTTTTACTCATGTACGAATTAATTGCTCTTCCACATTGTATTACTTTTGTCACTACTACTATACTACTACTACTACTACTACTACTACTACTAGTACTACTACTACTAGTACTACTACTACTACCACCACTAGTGAACATCTAAATGGTACCTCACTAGTACTGCACCTCACTCTGAGCCTTTATATACCCTCTGTGTCCATGTATTGTTTGTAATGGCTTGATAAAGCTCCTGGAGAGCGAAACGTTCCACAATAAATGTCACATTAGTTGCATTTGTGTCCTTTTACTTTACATATTGTCGGTAATTCTACCAACTTTATTACAGGGTAGTAGTAGCAGTGGTAGCAGGTATGTGATGGCAGGGTAGTAGTAGCAGTGGTAGCAGGTATGTGATGACAGGGTAGTAGTAGCAGTGGTAGCAGGTATGTGATGACAGGGTAGTAGTAGCAGTGGTAGCAGGTATGTGATGACAGGGTAGTAGTAGCAGTGGTAGCAGGTATGTGATGACAGGGTAGTAGTAGCAGTGGTAGCAGGTATGTGATGACAGGGTAGTAGTAGCAGTGGTAGCAGGTATGTGATGACAGGGTAGTAGTAGCAGTGGTAGCAGGTATGTGATGACAGGGTAGTAGTAGCAGTGGTAGCAGGTATGTGATGACAGGGTAGTAGTAGCAGTGGTAGCAGGTATGTGATGACAGGGTAGTAGTAGCAGTGGTAGCAGGTATGTGATGACAGGGTAGTAGTAGCAGTGGTAGCACGCATGTGATGACAGGGTAGTAGTAGCAGTGGTAGCAGGTATGTGATGACAGGGTAGTAGTAGCAGTGGTAGCAGGTATGTGATGACAGGGTAGTAGTAGCAGTGGTAGCACGCATGTGATGACAGGGTAGTAGTAGCAGTGGTAGCAGGTATGTGATGACAGGGTAGTAGTAGCAGTGGTAGCAGGTATGTGATGGCAGGGTAGTAGTAGCAGTGGTAGCAGGTATGTGATGACAGGGTGGTAGTAGCAGTGGTAGCAGGTATGTGATGACAGGGTAGTAGTAGCAGTGGTAGCAGGTATGTGATGGCAGGGTAGTAATAGCAGTGGTAGCACGCATGTGATGACAGGGTAGTAGTAGCAGTGGTAGCAGGTATGTGATGACAGGGTAGTAGTAGCAGTGGTAGCAGGTATGTGATGACAGGGTAGTAGTAGCAGTGGTAGCAGGTATGTGATGACAGGGTGGTAGTAGTAGCAGTGGTAGCAGGTATGTGATGACAGGGTAGTAGTAGCAGTGGTAGCAGGTATGTGGTGACAGGGTGGTAGTAGTAGCAGTGGTAGCAGGTATGTGATGACAAGGTAGTAGTAGCAGTGGTAGCAGGTATGTGATGACAAGGTAGTAGTAGCAGTGGTAGCAGGTATGTGATGACAGGGTGGTAGTAGCAGTGGTAGCAGGTATGTGATGACAAGGTAGTAGTAGCAGTGGTAGCAGGTATGTGATGACAGGGTAGTAGTAGCAGTGGTAGCAGGTATGTGATGACAGGGTAGTAGTAGCAGTGGTAGCAGGTATGTGATGACAGGGTAGTAGTAGCAGTGGTACCAAGTATGTGATGACATGGTAGTAGTAGCAGTGGTAGCAGGTATGTGATGACATGGTAGTAGTAGCAGTGGTAGCAGGTATGTGATGACAGGGTAGTAGTAGCAGTGGTAGCAGGTATGTGATGACAGGGTAGTAGTAGCAGTGGTACCAAGTATGTGATGACATGGTAGTAGTAGCAGTGGTAGCAGGTATGTGATGACATGGTAGTAGTAGCAGTGGTACCAAGTATGTGATGACATGGTAGTAGTAGCAGTGGTACCAAGTATGTGATGACATGGTAGTAGTAGCAGTGGTAGCAGGTATGTGATGACATGGTAGTAGTAGCAGTGGTACCAAGTATGTGATGACATGGTAGTAGTAGCAGTGGTAGCAGGTATGTGATGACATGGTAGTAGTAGCAGTGGTACCAAGTATGTGATGACATGGTAGTAGTAGCAGTGGTACCAAGTATGTGATGACATGGTAGTAGTAGCAGTGGTACCAAGTATGTGATGACATGGTAGTAGTAGCAGTGGTAGCAGGTATGTGATGACAGGGTAGTAGTAGCAGTGGTAGCAGGTATGTGATGGCAGGGTAGTAGTAGCAGTGGTAGCAGGTATGTGATGGCAGGGTAGTAGTAGCAGTGGTAGCAGGTATGTGATGGCAGGGTAGTAGTAGCAGTGGTAGCAGGTATGTGATGACAGGGTAGTAGTAGCAGTGGTAGCAGGTATGTGATGGCAGGGTAGTAGTAGCAGTGGTAGCAGGTATGTGATGACAGGGTAGTAGTAGCAGTGGTAGCAGGTATGTGATGGCAGGGTAGTAGTAGCAGTGGTAGCAGGTATGTGATGACAGGGTAGTAGTAGCAGTGGTAGCAGGTATGTGATGGTAGATGGTAGGTCACTGTAGAACTGTGGTAGATGGTAGGTTACTGTAGAACTGTGGTAGATGGTAGGTCACTGTAGAACTGTGGTAGATGGTAGGTCACTGTAGAACTGTGGTAGATGGTAGGTTACTGTAGAACTGTGGTAGATGGTAGGTCACTGTAGAACTGTGGTAGATGGTAGGTTACTGTAGAACTGTGGTAGATGGTAGGTCACTGTAGAACTGTGGTAGATGGTAGGTCACTGTAGAACTGTGGTAGATGGTAGGTCACTGTAGAACTGTGGTAGATGGTAGGTTACTGTAGAACTGTGGTAGATGGTAGGTCACTGTAGAACTGTGGTAGATGGTAGGTCACTGTAGAACTGTGGTAGATGGTAGGTTACTGTAGAACTGTGGTAGATGGTATGTCACTGTAGAACTGTGGTAGATGGTAGGTCACTGTAGAACTGTGGTAGATGGTAGGTTACTGTAGAACTGTGGTAGATGGTAGGTCACTGTAGAACTGTGGTAGATGGTAGGTCACTGTAGAACTGTGGTAGATGGTAGGTTACTGTAGAACTGTGGTAGATGGTAGGTCACTGTAGAACTGTGGTAGATGGTAGGTCACTGTAGAACTGTGGTAGATGGTAGGTCACTGTAGAACTGTGGTAGATGGTAGGTTACTGTAGAACTGTGGTAGATGGTAGGTCACTGTAGAACTGTGGTAGATGGTATGTTACTGTAGAACTGTGGTAGATGGTAGGTTACTGTAGAACTGTGGTAGATGGTAGGTTACTGTAGAACTGTGGTAAATGGTAGGTCACTGTAGAACTGTGGTAGATGGTAGGTCACTGTAGAACTGTGGTAGATGGTAGGTCACTGTAGAACTGTGGTAGATGGTAGGTCACTAGAACTGTGGTAGATGGTAGGTCACTAGAACTGTGGTAGATGGTAGGTCACTAGAACTGTGGTAGATGGTAGGTCACTAGAACTGTGGTATATGGTAGGTCACTAGAACTGTGGTAGATGGTAGGTCACTAGAACTGTGGTAGATGGTAGGTCACTAGAACTGTGGTAGATGGTAGGTCACTAGAACTGTGGTAGATGGTAGGTCACTAGAACTGTGGTAGATGGTAGGTCACTAGAACTGTGGTAGATGGTAGGTCACTAGAACTGTGGTAGATGGTAGGTCACTAGAACTGTGGTAGATGGTAGGTCACTAGAACTGTGGTAGATGGTAGGTCACTAGAACTGTGGTAGATGGTAGGTCACTAGAACTGTGGTAGATGGTAGGTCACTAGAACTGTGGTAGATGGTAGGTCACTAGAACTGTGGTAGATGGTAGGTCACTAGAACTGTGGTAGAT